>NW_027189898.1:0-72683 GCF_040958095.1 Procambarus clarkii
GGAAAATCAAGAACATTATAGTTAATTCTAATGAAAACACATTGTTTTTTATCATTTGTATTGGAAACAACATTGTCATATGTCTTTTCTTGGATCTAAATAATACGAAACCTCGCTCTATGATTTGAAGGTAAAATCCTCAAATATGGTTATATAGTGACTTTTTCACGTTTTTCATGTAGTTTGATATTACGTAAATATATTCATTTTTACCAATATTTCGATACTATTTCATGTAGTATTACGATATGTGATTTGGCCTTCAAATCTCAGAATTTCGCATAATATTGCATTTTAGGCAAGTTTTCTTGCATTTTGTTTCGTACGAAAAATCATCGAATATAGCAATATTTTGACGTTTATCATCTCCTTTTCCTTCATGTGATTTAAACAAAATATCATCGAATTAGGCAATATTATGCCGTTTTCCACGTTTTTGTGAATTTTCAGTCCATGGGTTTTAATTCATATATATACGATAAAAATGATGCAAACACACAATTGATTAGATAATAACCTTAAATACTTCATTTTCAATCATCTATTTGTTTCTCGTTAAAATACTGAGTAAGATATTGAAAAGGGGAGAAGTTCGGTTTTTATTGCATATATCGACGTTTCAGCCGGATTAGAGCGGTTTTACGTGTACATCTTCCATCGTTAATATAAACGGAAAATCAAGAACATTATAGCTTAATTCTAATGAAAACACATTGTTTTTTATCATTTGTATTGGAAACAACATTGTCATATGTCTTTTCTTGGATCTAAATAATACGAAACCTCGCTCTATGATTTGAAGTTAAAATCCTCAAATATGGTTATATAGTGACTTTTTTCACGTTTTTCATGTAGTTTGATATTACGTAAATATATTCATTTTTACCAATATTTCGATACTATTTCATGTAGTATTCACGATATGTGATTTGGCCTTCAAATCTCAGAATTTCGCATAATATTGCATTTTAAGGCAAGTTTTCTTGCATTTTGTTTCGTACGAAAAATCATCGAATATAGCAATATTTTGACGTTTATCATCTCCTTTTCCTTCATGTGATTTAAACAAAATATCATCGAATTAGGCAATATTATGCCGTTTTCCACGTTTTTGTGAATTTTCAGTCCATGGGTTTTAATTCATATATATACGATAAAAATGATGCAAACACACAATTGATTAGATAATAACCTTAAATACTTCATTTTCAATCATCTATTTGTTTCTCGTTAAAATACTGAGTAAGATATTGAAAAGGGGAGAAGTTCGGTTTTTATTGCATATATCGACGTTTCAGCCGGATTAGAGCGGTTTTACGTGTACATCTTCCATCGTTAATATAAACGGAAAATCAAGAACATTATAGTTAATTCTAATGAAAACACATTGTTTTTTATCATTTGTATTGGAAACAACATTGTCATATGTCTTTTCTTGGATCTAAATAATACGAAACCTCGCTCTATGATTTGAAGTTAAAATCCTCAAATATGGTTATATAGTGACTTTTTTCACGTTTTTCATGTAGTTTGATATTACGTAAATATATTCATTTTTACCAATATTTCGATACTATTTCATGTAGTATCACGATATGTGATTTGGCCTTCAAATCTCAGAATTTCGCATAATATTGCATTTTAAGCAAGTTTTCTTGCATTTTGCTTCGTACGAAAAATCATCGAATTTAGCAATATTTTAACGTTTATCATCTCCTTTTCCTTCATGTGATTTAAACAAAATATCATCGAATTAGGCAATATTTTGCCGTTTTCCACGTTTTTGTGAATTTTCCGTCCATGGGTATTTATTCATATATATACGATAAAAATGATGCAAACACATAATTGATTAGATAATAACCTTAAATACTTCATTTTCAATCATCTATTTGTTTCTCGTTAAAATACTGAGTAAGATATTGAAAAGGGGAGAAGTTCGGTTTTTATTGCATATATCGACGTTTCAGCCGGATTAGAGCGGTTTTACGTGTACATCTTCCATCGTTAATATAAACGGAAAATCAAGAACATTATAGTTAATTCTAATGAAAACACATTGTTTTTTATCATTTGTATTGGAAACAACATTGTCATATGTCTTTTCTTGGATCTAAATAATACGAAACCTCGCTCTATGATTTGAAGGTAAAATCCTCAAATATGGTTATATAGTGACTTTTTTCACGTTTTTCATGTAGTTTGATATTACGTAAATATATTCATTTTTACCAATATTTCGATACTATTTCATGTAGTATCACGATATGTGATTTGGCCTTCAAATCTCAGAATTTCGCATAATATTGCATTTTAAGCAAGTTTTCTTGCATTTTGCTTCGTACGAAAAATCATCGAATTAGCAATATTTTAACGTTTATCATCTCCTTTTCCTTCATGTGATTTAAACAAAATATCATCGAATTAGGCAATATTTTGCCGTTTTCCACGTTTTTGTGAATTTTCAGTCCATGGGTATTAATTCATATATATATACGATAAAAATGATGCAAACACATAATTGATTAGATAATAACCTTAAATACTTCATTTTCAATCATCTATTTGTTTCTCGTTAAAATACTGAGTAAGATATTGAAAAGGGGAGAAGTTCGGTTTTTATTGCATATATCGACGTTTCAGCCGGATTAGAGCGGTTTTACGTGTACATCTTCCATCGTTAATATAAACGGAAAATCAAGAACATTATAGTTAATTCTAATGAAAACACATTGTTTTTTATCATTTGTATTGGAAACAACATTGTCATATGTCTTTTCTTGGATCTAAATAATACGAAACCTCGCTCTATGATTTGAAGTTAAAATCCTCAAATATGGTTATATAGTGACTTTTTTCACGTTTTTCATGTAGTTTGATATTACGTAAATATATTCATTTTTACCAATATTTCGATACTATTTCATGTAGTATCACGATATGTGATTTGGCCTTCAAATCTCAGAATTTCGCATAATATTGCATTTTAAGCAAGTTTTCTTGCATTTTGCTTCGTACGAAAAATCATCGAATATAGCAATATTTTGACGTTTATCATCTCCTTTTCCTTCATGTGATTTAAACAAAATATCATCGAATTAGGCAATATTATGCCGTTTTCCACGTTTTTGTGAATTTTCAGTCCATGGGTTTTAATTCATATATATACGATAAAAATGATGCAAACACATAATTGATTAGATAATAACCTTAAATACTTCATTTTCAATCATCTATTTGTTTCTCGTTAAAATACTGAGTAAGATATTGAAAAGGGGAGAAGTTCGGTTTTTATTGCATATATCGACGTTTCAGCCGGATTAGAGCGGTTTTACGTGTACATCTTCCATCGTTAATATAAACGGAAAATCAAGAACATTATAGTTAATTCTAATGAAAACACATTGTTTTTTATCATTTGTATTGGAAACAACATTGTCATATGTCTTTTCTTGGATCTAAATAATACGAAACCTCGCTCTATGATTTGAAGGTAAAATCCTCAAATATGGTTATATAGTGACTTTTTTCACGTTTTTCATGTAGTTTGATATTACGTAAATATATTCATTTTTACCAATATTTCGATACTATTTCATGTAGTATTACGATATGTGATTTGGCCTTCAAATCTCAGAATTTCGCATAATATTGCATTTTAGGCAAGTTTTCTTGCATTTTGTTTCGTACGAAAAATCATCGAATATAGCAATATTTTGACGTTTATCATCTCCTTTTCCTTCATGTGATTTAAACAAAATATCATCGAATTAGGCAATATTATGCCGTTTTCCACGTTTTTGTGAATTTTCAGTCCATGGGTTTTAATTCATATATATACGATAAAAATGATGCAAACACACAATTGATTAGATAATAACCTTAAATACTTCATTTTCAATCATCTATTTGTTTCTCGTTAAAATACTGAGTAAGATATTGAAAAGGGGAGAAGTTCGGTTTTTATTGCATATATCGACGTTTCAGCCGGATTAGAGCGGTTTTACGTGTACATCTTCCATCGTTAATATAAACGGAAAATCAAGAACATTATAGTTAATTCTAATGAAAACACATTGTTTTTTATCATTTGTATTGGAAACAACATTGTCATATGTCTTTTCTTGGAATCTAAATAATACGAAACCTCGCTCTATGATTTGAAGTTAAAATCCTCAAATATGGTTATATAGTGACTTTTTTCACGTTTTTCATGTAGTTTGATATTACGTAAATATATTCATTTTTACCAATATTTCGATACTATTTCATGTAGTATTACGATATGTGATTTGGCCTTCAAATCTCAGAATTTCGCATAATATTGCATTTTAGGCAAGTTTTCTTGCATTTTGTTTCGTACGAAAAATCATCGAATATAGCAATATTTTGACGTTTATCATCTCCTTTTCCTTCATGTGATTTAAACAAAATATCATCGAATTAGGCAATATTATGCCGTTTTACACGTTTTTGTGAATTTTCAGTCCATGGGTTTTAATTCATATATATACGATAAAAATGATGCAAACACACAATTGATTAGATAATAACCTTAAATACTTCATTTTCAATCATCTATTTGTTTCTCGTTAAAATACTGAGTAAGATATTGAAAAGGGGAGAAGTTCGGTTTTTATTGCATATATCGACGTTTCAGCCGGATTAGAGCGGTTTTACGTGTACATCTTCCATCGTTAATATAAACGGAAAATCAAGAACATTATAGTTAATTCTAATGAAAACACATTGTTTTTTATCATTTGTATTGGAAACAACATTGTCATATGTCTTTTCTTGGATCTAAATAATACGAAACCTCGCTCTATGATTTGAAGGTAAAATCCTCAAATATGGTTATATAGTGACTTTTTTCACGTTTTTCATGTAGTTTGATATTACGTAAATATATTCATTTTTACCAATATTTCGATACTATTTCATGTAGTATTACGATATGTGATTTGGCCTTCAAATCTCAGAATTTCGCATAATATTGCATTTTAGGCAAGTTTTCTTGCATTTTGTTTCGTACGAAAAATCATCGAATATAGCAATATTTTGACGTTTATCATCTCCTTTTCCTTCATGTGATTTAAACAAAATATCATCGAATTAGGCAATATTATGCCGTTTTCCACGTTTTTGTGAATTTTCAGTCCATGGGTTTTAATTCATATATATACGATAAAAATGATGCAAACACACAATTGATTAGATAATAACCTTAAATACTTCATTTTCAATCATCTATTTGTTTCTCGTTAAAATACTGAGTAAGATATTGAAAAGGGGAGAAGTTCGGTTTTTATTGCATATATCGACGTTTCAGCCGGATTAGAGCGGTTTTACGTGTACATCTTCCATCGTTAATATAAACGGAAAATCAAGAACATTATAGTTAATTCTAATGAAAACACATTGTTTTTTATCATTTGTATTGGAAACAACATTGTCATATGTCTTTTCTTGGATCTAAATAATACGAAACCTCGCTCTATGATTTGAAGTTAAAATCCTCAAATATGGTTATATAGTGACTTTTTTCACGTTTTTCATGTAGTTTGATATTACGTAAATATATTCATTTTTACCAATATTTCGATACTATTTCATGTAGTATCTACGATATGTGATTTGGCCTTCAAATCTCAGAATTTCGCATAATATTGCATTTTAGGCAAGTTTTCTTGCATTTTGTTTCGTACGAAAAATCATCGAATATAGCAATATTTTGACGTTTATCATCTCCTTTTCCTTCATGTGATTTAAACAAAATATCATCGAATTAGGCAATATTATGCCGTTTTCCACGTTTTTGTGAATTTTCAGTCCATGGGTTTTAATTCATATATATACGATAAAAATGATGCAAACACACAATTGATTAGATAATAACCTTAAATACTTCATTTTCAATCATCTATTTGTTTCTCGTTAAAATACTGAGTAAGATATTGAAAAGGGGAGAAGTTCGGTTTTTATTGCATATATCGACGTTTCAGCCGGATTAGAGCGGTTTTACGTGTACATCTTCCATCGTTAATATAAACGGAAAATCAAGAACATTATAGTTAATTCTAATGAAAACACATTGTTTTTTATCATTTGTATTGGAAACAACATTGTCATATGTCTTTTCTTGGATCTAAATAATACGAAACCTCGCTCTATGATTTGAAGTTAAAATCCTCAAATATGGTTATATAGTGACTTTTTTCACGTTTTTCATGTAGTTTGATATTACGTAAATATATTCATTTTACCAATATTTCGATACTATTTCATGTAGTATTACGATATGTGATTTGGCCTTCAAATCTCAGAATTTCGCATAATATTGCATTTTAAGCAAGTTTTCTTGCATTTTGCTTCGTACGAAAAATCATCGAATTTAGCAATATTTTAACGTTTATCATCTCCTTTTCCTTCATGTGATTTAAACAAAATATCATCGAATTAGGCAATATTATGCCGTTTTCCACGTTTTTGTGAATTTTCAGTCCATGGGTTATTAATTCATATATATATACGATAAAAATGATGCAAACACATAATTGATTAGATAATAACCTTAAATACTTCATTTTCAATCATCTATTTGTTTCTCGTTAAAATACTGAGTAAGATATTGAAAAGGGGAGAAGTTCGGTTTTTATTGCATATATCGACGTTTCAGCCGGATTAGAGCGGTTTTACGTGTACATCTTCCATCGTTAATATAAACGGAAAATCAAGAACATTATAGTTAATTCTAATGAAAACACATTGTTTTTTATCATTTGTATTGGAAACAACATTGTCATATGTCTTTTCTTGGATCTAAATAATACGAAACCTCGCTCTATGATTTGAAGGTAAAATCCTCAAATATGGTTATATAGTGACTTTTTTCACGTTTTTCATGTAGTTTGATATTACGTAAATATATTCATTTTTACCAATATTTCGATACTATTTCATGTAGTATCACGATATGTGATTTGGCCTTCAAATCTCAGAATTTCGCATAATATTGCATTTTAGGCAAGTTTTCTTGCATTTTGCTTCGTACGAAAAATCATCGAATTATAGCAATATTTTGACGTTTATCATCTCCTTTTCCTTCATGTGATTTAAACAAAATATCATCGAATTAGGCAATATTATGCCGTTTTCCACGTTTTTGTGAATTTTCAGTCCATGGGTATTAATTCATTATATATACGATAAAAATGATGCAAACACATAATTGATTAGATAATAACCTTAAATACTTCATTTTCAATCATCTATTTGTTTCTCGTTAAAATACTGAGTAAGATATTGAAAAGGGGAGAAGTTCGGTTTTTATTGCATATATCGACGTTTCAGCCGGATTAGAGCGGTTTTACGTGTACATCTTCCATCGTTAATATAAACGGAAAATCAAGAACATTATAGTTAATTCTAATGAAAACACATTGTTTTTTATCATTTGTATTGGAAACAACATTGTCATATGTCTTTTCTTGGATCTAAATAATACGAAACCTCGCTCTATGATTTGAAGTTAAAATCCTCAAATATGGTTATATAGTGACTTTTTTCACGTTTTTCATGTAGTTTGATATTACGTAAATATATTCATTTTTACCAATATTTCGATACTATTTCATGTAGTATCACGATATGTGATTTGGCCTTCAAATCTCAGAATTTCGCATAATATTGCATTTTAAGCAAGTTTTCTTGCATTTTGCTTCGTACGAAAAATCATCGAATTTAGCAATATTTTAACGTTTATCATCTCCTTTTCCTTCATGTGATTTAAACAAAATATCATCGAATTAGGCAATATTATGCCGTTTTCCACGTTTTTGTGAATTTTCAGTCCATGGGTTTTAATTCATATATATATACGATAAAAATGATGCAAACACATAATTGATTAGATAATAACCTTAAATACTTCATTTTCAATCATCTATTTGTTTCTCGTTAAAATACTGAGTAAGATATTGAAAAGGGGAGAAGTTCGGTTTTTATTGCATATATCGACGTTTCAGCCGGATTAGAGCGGTTTTACGTGTACATCTTCCCTCGTTAATATAAACGGAAAATCAAGAACATTATAGTTAATTCTAATGAAAACACATTGTTTTTTATCATTTGTATTGGAAACAACATTGTCATATGTCTTTTCTTGGATCTAAATAATACGAAACCTCGCTCTATGATTTGAAGTTAAAATCCTCAAATATGGTTATATAGTGACTTTTTTCACGTTTTTCATGTAGTTTGATATTACGTAAATATATTCATTTTACCAATATTTCGATACTATTTCATGTAGTATTACGATATGTGATTTGGCCTTCAAATCTCAGAATTTCGGATAATATTGCATTTTAGGCAAGTTTTCTTGCATTTTGTTTCGTACGAAAAATCATCGAATATAGCAATATTTTGACGTTTATCATCTCCTTTTCCTTCATGTGATTTAAACAAAATATATCGAATTAGGCAATATTATGCCGTTTTACACGTTTTTGTGAATTTTCAGTCCATGGGTTTTAATTCATATATATACGATAAAAATGATGCAAACACACAATTGATTAGATAATAACCTTAAATACTTCATTTTCAATCATCTATTTGTTTCTCGTTAAAATACTGAGTAAGATATTGAAAAGGGGAGAAGTTCGGTTTTTATTGCATATATCGACGTTTCAGCCGGATTAGAGCGGTTTTACGTGTACATCTTCCCTCGTTAATATAAACGGAAAATCAAGAACATTATAGTTAATTCTAATGAAAACACATTGTTTTTTATCATTTGTATTGGAAACAACATTGTCATATGTCTTTTCTTGGAACTAAATAATACGAAAACTCGCTCTATGATTTGAAGTTAAAATCCTCAAATATGGTTATATAGTGACTTTTTTCACGTTTTTCATGTAGTTTGATATTACGTAAATATATTCATTTTTACCAATATTTCGATACTATTTCATGTAGTATTACGATATGTGATTTGGCCTTCAAATCTCAGAATTTCGCATAATATTGCATTTTAGGCAAGTTTTCTTGCATTTTGTTTCGTACGAAAAATCATCGAATATAGCAATATTTTGACGTTTATCATCTCCTTTTCCTTCATGTGATTTAAACAAAATATCATCGAATTAGGCAATATTATGCCGTTTTCCACGTTTTTGTGAATTTTCAGTCCATGGGTTTTAATTCATATATATACGATAAAAATGATGCAAACACACAATTGATTAGATAATAACCTTAAATACTTCATTTTCAATCATCTATTTGTTTCTCGTTAAAATACTGAGTAAGATATTGAAAAGGGGAGAAGTTCGGTTTTTATTGCATATATCGACGTTTCAGCCGGATTAGAGCGGTTTTACGTGTACATCTTCCATCGTTAATATAAACGGAAAATCAAGAACATTATAGTTAATTCTAATGAAAACACATTGTTTTTTATCATTTGTATTGGAAACAACATTGTCATATGTCTTTTCTTGGAACTAAATAATACGAAAACTCGCTCTATGATTTGAAGGTAAAATCCTCAAATATGGTTATATAGTGACTTTTTTCACGTTTTTCATGTAGTTTGATATTACGTAAATATATTCATTTTTACCAATATTTCGATACTATTTCATGTAGTATCACGATATGTGATTTGGCCTTCAAATCTCAGAATTTCGCATAATATTGCATTTTAAGCAAGTTTTCTTGCATTTTGCTTCGTACGAAAAATCATCGAATTTAGCAATATTTTAACGTTTATCATCTCCTTTTCCTTCATGTGATTTAAACAAAATATCATCGAATTAGGCAATATTTTGCCGTTTTCCACGTTTTTGTGAATTTTCCGTCCATGGGTATTAATTCATATATATATACGATAAAAATGATGCAAACACATAATTGATTAGATAATAACCTTAAATACTTCATTTTCAATCATCTATTTGTTTCTCGTTAAAATACTGAGTAAGATATTGAAAAGGGGAGAAGTTCGGTTTTTATTGCATATATCGACGTTTCAGCCGGATTAGAGCGGTTTTACGTGTACATCTTCCATCGTTAATATAAACGGAAAATCAAGAACATTATAGTTAATTCTAATGAAAACACATTGTTTTTTATCATTTGTATTGGAAACAACATTGTCATATGTCTTTTCTTGGATCTAAATAATACGAAACCTCGCTCTATGATTTGAAGTTAAAATCCTCAAATATGGTTATATAGTGACTTTTTTCACGTTTTTCATGTAGTTTGATATTACGTATAATATATTCATTTTACCAATATTTCGATACTATTTCATGTAGTATTACGATATGTGATTTGGCCTTCAAATCTCAGAATTTCGCATAATATTGCATTTTAGGCAAGTTTTCTTGCATTTTGTTTCGTACGAAAAATCATCGAATATAGCAATATTTTGACGTTTATCATCTCCTTTTCCTTCATGTGATTTAAACAAAATATCATCGAATTAGGCAATATTATGCCGTTTTCCACGTTTTTGTGAATTTTCAGTCCATGGGTTTTAATTCATATATATACGATAAAAATGATGCAAACACACAATTGATTAGATAATAACCTTAAATACTTCATTTTCAATCATCTATTTGTTTCTCGTTAAAATACTGAGTAAGATATTGAAAAGGGGAGAAGTTCGGTTTTTATTGCATATATCGACGTTTCAGCCGGATTAGAGCGGTTTTACGTGTACATCTTCCATCGTTAATATAAACGGAAAATCAAGAACATTATAGTTAATTCTAATGAAAACACATTGTTTTTTATCATTTGTATTGGAAACAACATTGTCATATGTCTTTTCTTGGATCTAAATAATACGAAACCTCGCTCTATGATTTGAAGGTAAAATCCTCAAATATGGTTATATAGTGACTTTTTTCACGTTTTTTATGTAGTTTGATATTACATAAATATATTCATTTTTACCAATATTTCGATACTATTTCATGTTGTATCACGATGTGATTTGGCCTTCAAATCTCAGAATTTCGCATAATATTGCATTTTAAGCAAGTTTTCTTGCATTTTGCTTCGTACGAAAAATCATCGAATTTAGCAATATTTTAACGTTTATCATCTCCTTTTCCTTCATGTGATTTAAACAAAATATCATCGAATTAGGCAATATTTTGCCGTTTTCCACGTTTTTGTGAATTTTCCGTCCATGGGTATTAATTCATATATATATATACGATAAAAATGATGCAAACACATAATTGATTAGATAATAACCTTAAATACTTCATTTTCAATCATCTATTTGTTTCTCGTTAAAATACTGAGTAAGATATTGAAAAGGGGAGAAGTTCGGTTTTTATTGCATATATCGACGTTTCAGCCGGATTAGAGCGGTTTTACGTGTACATCTTCCATCGTTAATATAAACGGAAAATCAAGAACATTACAGTTAATTCTAATGAAAACACATTCTTTTTTATCATTTGTATTGGAAACAACATTGTCATATGTCTTTTCTTGGATCTAAATAATACGAAACCTCGCTCTATGATTTGAAGGTAAAATCCTCAAATATGGTTATATAGTGACTTTTTTCACGTTTTTCATGTAGTTTGATATTACGTAAATATATTCATTTTTACCAATATTTCGATACTATTTCATGTTGTATCACGATGTGATTTGGCCTTCAAATCTCAGAATTTCGCATAATATTGCATTTTAAGCAAGTTTTCTTGCATTTTGCTTCGTACGAAAAATCATCGAATTTAGCAATATTTTAACGTTTATCATCTCCTTTTCCTTCATGTGATTTAAACAAAATATCATCGAATTAGGCAATATTTTGCCGTTTTCCACGTTTTTGTGAATTTTCCGTCCATGGGTATTAATTCATATATATATACGATAAAAATGATGCAAACACATAATTGATTAGATAATAACCTTAAATACTTCATTTTCAATCATCTATTTGTTTCTCGTTAAAATACTGAGTAAGATATTGAAAAGGGGAGAAGTTCGGTTTTTATTGCATATATCGACGTTTCAGCCGGATTAGAGCGGTTTTACGTGTACATCTTCCATCGTTAATATAAACGGAAAATCAGGAACATTATAGTTAATTCTAATGAAAACTCATTGTTTTTTATCATTTGTATTGGAAACAACATTATCATATGTCTTTTCTTGGATCTAAATAATACGAAACCTCGCTCTATGATTTGAAGTTAAAATCCTCAAATATGGTTATATAGTGACTTTTTTCACGTTTTTCATGTAGTTTGATATTACGTAAATATATTCATTTTACCAATATTTCGATACTATTTCATGTAGTATTACGATATGTGATTTAGCCTTCAAATCTCAGAATTTCGGATAATATTGCATTTTAGGCAAGTTTTCTTGCATTTTGTTTCGTACGAAAAATCATCGAATATAGCAATATTTTGACGTTTATCATCTCCTTTTCCTTCATGTGATTTAAACAAAATATCGAATTAGGCACTATTATGCCGTTTTACACGTTTTTGTGAATTTTCAGTCCATGGGTTTTAATTCATATATATACGATATAAATGATGCAAACACACAATTGATTAGATAATAACCTTAAATACTTCATTTTCAATCATCTATTTGTTTCTCGTTAAAATACTGAGTAAGATATTGAAAAGGGGAGAAGTTCGGTTTTTATTGCATATATCGACGTTTCAGCCGGATTAGAGCGGTTTTACGTGTACATCTTCCCTCGTTAATATAAACGGAAAATCAAGAACATTATAGTTAATTCTAATGAAAACACATTGTTTTTTATCATTTGTATTGGAAACAACATTGTCATATGTCTTTTCTTGGAACTAAATAATACGAAAACTCGCTCTATGATTTGAAGTTAAAATCCTCAAATATGGTTATATAGTGACTTTTTTCACGTTTTTCATGTAGTTTGATATTACGTAAATATATTCATTTTTACCAATATTTCGATACTATTTCATGTAGTATTACGATATGTGATTTGGCCTTCAAATCTCAGAATTTCGCATAATATTGCATTTTAGGCAAGTTTTCTTGCATTTTGTTTCGTACGAAAAATCATCGAATATAGCAATATTTTGACGTTTATCATCTCCTTTTCCTTCATGTGATTTAAACAAAATATCATCGAATTAGGCAATATTATGCCGTTTTCCACGTTTTTGTGAATTTTCAGTCCACGGGTTTTAATTCATATATATACGATAAAAATGATGCAAACACATAATTGATTAGATAATAACCTTAAATACTTCATTTTCAATCATCTATTTGTTTCTCGTTAAAATACTGAGTAAGATATTGAAAAGGGGAGAAGTTCGGTTTTTATTGCATATATCGACGTTTCAGCCGGATTAGAGCGGTTTTACGTGTACATCTTCCATCGTTAATATAAACGGAAAATCAAGAACATTATAGTTAATTCTAATGAAAACACATTCTTTTTTATCATTTGTATTGGAAACAACATTGTCATATGTCTTTTCTTGGATCTAAATAATACGAAACCTCGCTCTATGATTTGAAGGTAAAATCCTCAAATATGGTTATATAGTGACTTTTTTCACGTTTTTCATGTAGTTTGATATTACGTAAATATATTCATTTTACCAATATTTCGATACTATTTCATGTTGTATCACGATGTGATTTGGCCTTCAAATCTCAGAATTTCGCATAATATTGCATTTTAAGCAAGTTTTCTTGCATTTTGCTTCGTACGAAAAATCATCGAATTTAGCAATATTTTAACGTTTATCATCTCCTTTTCCTTCATGTGATTTAAACAAAATATCATCGAATTAGGCAATATTTTGCCGTTTTCCACGTTTTTGTGAATTTTCCGTCCATGGGTATTAATTCATATATATATACGATAAAAATGATGCAAACACATAATTGATTAGATAATAACCTTAAATACTTCATTTTCAATCATCTATTTGTTTCTCGTTAAAATACTGAGTAAGATATTGAAAAGGGGAGAAGTTCGGTTTTTATTGCATATATCGACGTTTCAGCCGGATTAGAGCGGTTTTACGTGTACATCTTCCATCGTTAATATAAACGGAAAATCAAGAACATTATAGTTAATTCTAATGAAAACACATTCTTTTTTATCATTTGTATTGGAAACAACATTGTCATATGTCTTTTCTTGGATCTAAATAATACGAAACCTCGCTCTATGATTTGAAGGTAAAATCCTCAAATATGGTTATATAGTGACTTTTTTCACGTTTTTCATGTAGTTTGATATTACGTAAATATATTCATTTTTACCAATATTTCGATACTATTTCATGTTGTATCACGATGTGATTTGGCCTTCAAATCTCAGAATTTCGCATAATATTGCATTTTAAGCAAGTTTTCTTGCATTTTGCTTCGTACGAAAAATCATCGAATTTAGCAATATTTTAACGTTTATCATCTCCTTTTCCTTCATGTGATTTAAACAAAATATCATCGAATTAGGCAATATTTTGCCGTTTTCCACGTTTTTGTGAATTTTCCGTCCATGGGTATTAATTCATATATATATACGATAAAAATGATGCAAACACATAATTGATTAGATAATAACCTTAAATACTTCATTTTCAATCATCTATTTGTTTCTCGTTAAATTACTGAGTAAGATATTGAAAAGGGGAGAAGTTCGGTTTTTATTGCATATATCGACGTTTCAGCCGGATTAGAGCGGTTTTACGTGTACATCTTCCCTCGTTAATATAAACGGAAAATCAAGAACATTATAGTTAATTCTAATGAAAACACATTGTTTTTTATCATTTGTATTGGAAACAACATTGTCATATGTCTTTTCTTGGAACTAAATAATACGAAAACTCGCTCTATGATTTGAAGTTAAAATCCTCAAATATGGTTATATAGTGACTTTTTTCACGTTTTTCATGTAGTTTGATATTACGTAAATATATTCATTTTTACCAATATTTCGATACTATTTCATGTAGTATTACGATATGTGATTTGGCCTTCAAATCTCAGAATTTCGCATAATATTGCATTTTAGGCAAGTTTTCTTGCATTTTGTTTCGTACGAAAAATCATCGAATATAGCAATATTTTGACGTTTATCATCTCCTTTTCCTTCATGTGATTTAAACAAAATATCATCGAATTAGGCAATATTATGCCGTTTTCCACGTTTTTGTGAATTTTCAGTCCACGGGTTTTAATTCATATATATACGATAAAAATGATGCAAACACATAATTGATTAGATAATAACCTTAAATACTTCATTTTCAATCATCTATTTGTTTCTCGTTAAAATACTGAGTAAGATATTGAAAAGGGGAGAAGTTCGGTTTTTATTGCATATATCGACGTTTCAGCCGGATTAGAGCGGTTTTACGTGTACATCTTCCATCGTTAATATAAACGGAAAATCAAGAACATTATAGTTAATTCTAATGAAAACACATTCTTTTTTATCATTTGTATTGGAAACAACATTGTCATATGTCTTTTCTTGGATCTAAATAATACGAAACCTCGCTCTATGATTTGAAGGTAAAATCCTCAAATATGGTTATATAGTGACTTTTTTCACGTTTTTCATGTAGTTTGATATTACGTAAATATATTCATTTTTACCAATATTTCGATACTATTTCATGTTGTATCACGATGTGATTTGGCCTTCAAATCTCAGAATTTCGCATAATATTGCATTTTAAGCAAGTTTTCTTGCATTTTGCTTCGTACGAAAAATCATCGAATTTAGCAATATTTTAACGTTTATCATCTCCTTTTCCTTCATGTGATTTAAACAAAATATCATCGAATTAGGCAATATTTTGCCGTTTTCCACGTTTTTGTGAATTTTCCGTCCATGGGTATTAATTCATATATATATACGATAAAAATGATGCAAACACATAATTGATTAGATAATAACCTTAAATACTTCATTTTCAATCATCTATTTGTTTCTCGTTAAAATACTGAGTAAGATATTGAAAAGGGGAGAAGTTCGGTTTTTATTGCATATATCGACGTTTCAGCCGGATTAGAGCGGTTTTACGTGTACATCTTCCATCGTTAATATAAACGGAAAATCAAGAACATTATAGTTAATTCTAATGAAAACACATTGTTTTTTATCATTTGTATTGGAAACAACATTGTCATATGTCTTTTCTTGGATCTAAATAATACGAAACCTCGCTCTATGATTTGAAGTTAAAATCCTCAAATATGGTTATATAGTGACTTTTTTCACGTTTTTCATGTAGTTTGATATTACGTAAATATATTCATTTTACTAATATTTCGATACTATTTCATGTAGTATTACGATATGTGATTTGGACTTCAAATCTCAGAATTTCGGATAATATTGCATTTTAGGCAAGTTTTCTTGCATTTTGTTTCGTACGAAAAATCATCGAATATAGCAATATTTTGACGTTTATCATCTCCTTTTCCTTCATGTGATTTAAACAAAATATCGAATTAGGCAATATTATGCCGTTTTACACGTTTTTGTGAATTTTCAGTCCATGGGTTTTAATTCATATATATACGATAAAAATGATGCAAACACACAATTGATTAGATAATAACCTTAAATACTTCATTTTCAATCATCTATTTGTTTCTCGTTAAAATACTGAGTAAGATATTGAAAAGGGGAGAAGTTCCGTTTTTATTGCATATATCGACGTTTCAGCCGGATTAGAGCGGTTTTACGTGTACATCTTCCCTCGTTAATATAAACGGAAAATCAAGAACATTATAGTTAATTCTAATGAAAACACATTGTTTTTTATCATTTGTATTGGAAACAACATTGTCATATGTCTTTTCTTGGAACTAAATAATACGAAAACTTGCTCTATGATTTGAAGTTAAAATCCTCAAATATGGTTATATAGTGACTTTTTTCACGTTTTTCATGTAGTTTGATATTACGTAAATATATTCATTTTTACCAATATTTCGATACTATTTCATGTAGTATTACGATATGTGATTTGGCCTTCAAATCTCAGAATTTCTCATAATATTGCATTTTAGGCAAGTTTTCTTGCATTTTGTTTCGTACGAAAAATCATCGAATATAGCATTATTTTGACGTTTATCATCTCCTTTTCCTTCATGTGATTTAAACAAAATATCATCGAATTAGGCAATATTATGCCGTTTTCCACGTTTTTGTGAATTTTCAGTCCACGGGTTTTAATTCATATATATACGATAAAAATGATGCAAACACATAATTGATTAGATAATAACCTTAAATACTTCATTTTCAATCATCTATTTGTTTCCCGTTAAAATACTGAGTAAGATATTGAAAAGGGGAGAAGTTCGGTTTTTATTGCATATATCGACGTTTCAGCCGGATTAGAGCGGTTTTACGTGTACATCTTCCATCGTTAATATAAACGGAAAATCAAGAACATTATAGTTAATTCTAATGAAAACACATTCTTTTTTATCATTTGTATTGGAAACAACATTGTCATATGTCTTTTCTTGGATCTAAATAATACGAAACCTCGCTCTATGATTTGAAGGTAAAATCCTCAAATATGGTTATATAGTGACTTTTTTCACGTTTTTCATGTAGTTTGATATTACGTAAATATATTCATTTTACCAATATTTCGATACTATTTCATGTTGTATCACGATGTGATTTGGCCTTCAAATCTCTGAATTTCGCATAATATTGCATTTTAAGCAAGTTTTCTTGCATTTTGCTTCGTACGAAAAATCATCGAATTTAGCAATATTTTAACGTTTATCATCTCCTTTTCCTTCATGTGATTTAAACAAAATATCATCGAATTAGGCAATATTTTGCCGTTTTCCACGTTTTTGTGAATTTTCCGTCCATGGGTATTAATTCATATATATATACGATAAAAATGATGCAAACACATAATTGATTAGATAATAACCTTAAATACTTCATTTTCAATCATCTATTTGTTTCTCGTTAAAATACTGAGTAAGATATTGAAAAGGGGAGAAGTTGGGTTTTTATTGCATATATCGACGTTTCAGCCGGATTAGAGCGGTTTTACGTGTACATCTTCCATCGTTAATATAAACGGAAAATCAAGAACATTATAGTTAATTCTAATGAAAACACATTGTTTTTTATCATTTGTATTGGAAACAACATTGTCATATGTCTTTTCTTGGATCTAAATAATACGAAACCTCGCTCTATGATTTGAAGTTAAAATCCTCAAATATGGTTATATAGTGACTTTTTTCACGTTTTTCATGTAGTTTGATATTACGTAAATATATTAATTTTTACCAATATTTCGATACTATTTCATGTAGTATTACGATATGTGATTTGGCCTTCAAATCTCAGAATTTCGCATAATATTGCATTTTAGGCAAGTTTTCTTGCATTTTGTTTCGTACGAAAAATCATCGAATATAGCAATATTTTGACGTTTATCATCTCCTTTTCCTTCATGTGATTTAAACAAAATATAATCGAATTAGGCAATATTATGCCGTTTTCCACGCTTTTGTGAATTTTCAGTCCATGGGTTTTAATTCATATATATACGATAAAAATGATGCAAACACACAATTGATTAGATAATAACCTTAAATACTTCATTTTCAATCATCTATTTGTTTCTCGTTAAAATACTGAGTAAGATATTGAAAAGGGGAGAAGTTCGGTTTTTATTGCATATATCGACGTTTCAGCCGGATTAGAGCGGTTTTACGTGTACATCTTCCCTCGTTAATATAAACGGAAAATCAAGAACATTATAGTTAATTCTAATGAAAACACATTGTTTTTTATCATTTGTATTGGAAACAACATTGTCATATGTCTTTTCTTGGAACTAAATAATACGAAAACTCGCTCTATGATTTGAAGTTAAAATCCTCAAATATGGTTATATAGTGACTTTTTTCACGTTTTTCATGTAGTTTGATATTACGTATATATATTCATTTTTACCAATATTTCGATACTATTTCATGTAGTATCACGATATGTGATTTGGCCTTCAAATCTCAGAATTTCGCATAATATTGCATTTTAAGCAAGTTTTCTTGCATTTTGCTTCGTACGAAAAATCATCGAATTTAGCAATATTTTAACGTTTATCATCTCCTTTTCCTTCATGTGATTTAAACAAAATATCATCGAATTAGGCAATATTTTGCCGTTTTCCACGTTTTTGTGAATTTTCCGTCCATGGGTATTAATTCATATATATATACGATAAAAATGATGCAAACACATAATTGATTAGATAATAACCTTAAATACTTCATTTTCAATCATCTATTTGTTTCTCGTTAAAATACTGAGTAAGATATTGAAAAGGGGAGAAGTTCGGTTTTTATTGCATATATCGACGTTTCAGCCGGATTAGAGCGGTTTTACGTGTACATCTTCCATCGTTAATATAAACGGAAAATCAAGAACATTATAGTTAATTCTAATGAAAACACATTGTTTTTTATCATTTGTATTGGAAACAACATTGTCATATGTCTTTTCTTGGAACTAAATAATACGAAAACTCGCTCTATGATTTGAAGTTAAAATACTCAAATATGGTTATATAGTGACTTTTTTCACGTTTTTCATGTAGTTTGATATTACGTAAATATATTCATTTTTACCAATATTTCGATACTATTTCATGTAGTATAACGATATGTGATTTGGCCTTCAAATCTCAGAATTTCGCATAATATTGCATTTTAAGCAAGTTTTCTTGCATTTTGCTTCGTACGAAAAATCATCGAATTTAGCAATATTTTAACGTTTATCATCTCCTTTTCCTTCATGTGATTTAAACAAAATATCATCGAATTAGGCAATATTTTGCCGTTTTCCACGTTTTTGTGAATTTTCCGTCCATGGGTATTAATTCATATATATATACGATAAAAATGATGCAAACACATAATTGATTAGATAATAACCTTAAATACTTCATTTTCAATCATCTATTTGTTTCTCGTTAAAATACTGAGTAAGATATTGAAAAGGGGAGAAGTTCGGTTTTTATTGCATATATCGACGTTTCAGCCGGATTAGAGCGGTTTTACGTGTACATCTTCCATCGTTAATATAAACGGAAAATCAAGAACATTATAGTTAATTCTAATGAAAACACATTGTTTTTTATCATTTGTATTGGAAGCAACATTGTCATATGTCTTTTCTTGGATCTAAATAATACGAAACCTCGCTCTATGATTTGAAGTTAAAATCCTCAAATATGGTTATATAGTGACTTTTTTCACGTTTTTCATGTAGTTTGATATTACGTAAATATATTCATTTTACCAATATTTCGATACTATTTCATGTAGTATTACGATATGTGATTTGGCCTTCAAATCTCAGAATTTCGGATAATATTGCATTTTAGGCAAGTTTTCTTGCATTTTGTTTCGTACGAAAAATCATCGAATATAGCAATATTTTGACGTTTATCATCTCCTTTTCCTTCATGTGATTTAAACAAAATATCGAATTAGGCAATATTATGCCGTTTTACACGTTTTTGTGAATTTTCAGTCCATGGGTTTTAATTCATATATATATACGATAAAAATGATGCAAACACACAATTGATTAGATAATAACCTTAAATACTTCATTTTCAATCATCTATTTGTTTCTCGTTAAAATACTGAGTAAGATATTGAAAAGGGGAGAAGTTCGGTTTTTATTGCATATATCGACGTTTCAGCCGGATTAGAGCGGTTTTACGTGTACATCTTCCCTCGTTAATATAAACGGAAAATCAAGAACATTATAGTTAATTCTAATGAAAACACATTGTTTTTTATCATTTGTATTGGAAACAACATTGTCATATGTCTTTTCTTGGAACTAAATAATACGAAAACTCGCTCTATGATTTGAAGTTAAAATCCTCAAATATGGTTATATAGTGACTTTTTTCACGTTTTTCATGTAGTTTGATATTACGTAAATATATTCATTTTTACCAATATTTCGATACTATTTCATGTAGTATTACGATATGTGATTTGGCCTTCAAATCTCAGAATTTCGCATAATATTGCATTTTAGGCAAGTTTTCTTGCATTTTGTTTCGTACGAAAAATCATCGAATATAGCAATATTTTGACGTTTATCATCTCCTTTTCCTTCATGTGATTTAAACAAAATTTCATCGAATTAGGCAATATTATGCCGTTTTCCACGTTTTTGTGAATTTTCAGTCCACGGGTTTTAATTCATATATATACGATAAAAATGATGCAAACACATAATTGATTAGATAATAACCTTAAATACTTCATTTTCAATCATCTATTTGTTTCTCGTTAAAATACTGAGTAAGATATTGAAAAGGGGAGAAGTTCGGTTTTTATTGCATATATCGACGTTTCAGCCGGATTAGAGCGGTTTTACGTGTACATCTTCCATCGTTAATATAAACGGAAAATCAAGAACATTATAGTTAATTCTAATGAAAACACATTCTTTTTTATCATTTGTATTGGAAACAACATTGTCATATGTCTTTTCTTGGATCTAAATAATACGAAACCTCGCTCTATGATTTGAAGTTAAAATCCTCAAATATGGTTATATAGTGACTTTTTTCACGTTTTTCATGTAGTTTGATATTACGTAAATATATTCATTTTACCAATATTTCGATACTATTTCATGTAGTATTACGATATGTGATTTGGCCTTCAAATCTCAGAATTTCGGATAATATTGCATTTTAGGCAAGTTTTCTTGCATTTTGTTTCGTACGAAAAATCATCGAATATAGCAATATTTTGACGTTTATCATCTCCTTTTCCTTCATGTGATTTAAACAAAATATCGAATTAGGCAATATTATGCCGTTTTACACGTTTTTGTGAATTTTCAGTCCATGGGTTTTAATTCATATATATACGATAAAAATTATGCAAACACACAATTGATTAGATAATAACCTTAAATACTTCATTTTCAATCATCTATTTGTTTCTCGTTAAAATACTGAGTAAGATATTGAAAAGGGGAGAAGTTCGGTTTTTATTGCATATATCGACGTTTCAGCCGGATTAGAGCGGTTTTACGTGTACATCTTCCATCGTTAATATAAACGGAAAATCAAGAACATTATAGTTAATTCTAATGAAAACACATTGTTTTTTATCATTTGTATTGGAAACAACATTGTCATATGTCTTTTCTTGGAACTAAATAATACGAAAACTCGCTCTATGATTTGAAGTTAAAATCCTCAAATATGGTTATATAGTGACTTTTTTCACGTTTTTCATGTAGTTTGATATTACGTAAATATATTCATTTTTACCAATATTTCGATACTATTTCATGTAGTATCACGATATGTGATTTGGCCTTCAAATCTCAGAATTTCGCATAATATTGCATTTTAAGCAAGTTTTCTTGCATTTTGCTTCGTACGAAAAATCATCGAATTTAGCAATATTTTAACGTTTATCATCTCCTTTTCCTTCATGTGATTTAAACAAAATATCATCGAATTAGGCAATATTTTGCCGTTTTCCACGTTTTTGTGAATTTTCCGTCCATGGGTATTAATTCATATATATATATACGATAAAAATGATGCAAACACATAATTGATTAGATAATAACCTTAAATACTTCATTTTCAATCATCTATTTGTTTCTCGTTAAAATACTGAGTAAGATATTGAAAAGGGGAGAAGTTCGGTTTTTATTGCATATATCGACGTTTCAGCCGGATTAGAGCGGTTTTACGTGTACATCTTCCATCGTTAATATAAACGGAAAATCAAGAACATTATAGTTAATTCTAATGAAAACACATTGTTTTTTATCATTTGTATTGGAAACAACATTGTCATATGTCTTTTCTTGGAACTAAATAATACGAAAACTCGCTCTATGATTTGAAGTTAAAATCCTCAAATATGGTTATATAGTGACTTTTTTCACGTTTTTCATCTAGTTTGATATTACGTAAATATATTCATTTTTACCAATATTTCGATACTATTTCATGTAGTATAACGATATGTGATTTGGCCTTCAAATCTCAGAATTTCGCATAATATTGCATTTTAAGCAAGTTTTCTTGCATTTTGCTTCGTACGAAAAATCATCGAATTTAGCAATATTTTAACGTTTATCATCTCCTTTTCCTTCATGTGATTTAAACAAAATATCATCGAATTAGGCAATATTTTGCCGTTTTCCACGTTTTTGTGAATTTTCCGTCCATGGGTATTAATTCATATATATATACGATAAAAATGATGCAAACACATAATTGATTAGATAATAACCTTAAATACTTCATTTTCAATCATCTATTTGTTTCTCGTTAAAATACTGAGTAAGATATTGAAAAGGGGAGAAGTTCGGTTTTTATTGCATATATCGACGTTTCAGCCGGATTAGAGCGGTTTTACGTGTACATCTTCCATCGTTAATATAAACGGAAAATCAAGAACATTATAGTTAATTCTAATGAAAACACATTGTTTTTTATCATTTGTATTGGAAGCAACATTGTCATATGTCTTTTCTTGGATCTAAATAATACGAAACCTCGCTCTATGATTTGAAGTTAAAATCCTCAAATATGGTTATATAGTGACTTTTTTCACGTTTTTCATGTAGTTTGATATTACGTAAATATATTCATTTTACCAATATTTCGATACTATTTCATGTAGTATTACGATATGTGATTTGGCCTTCAAATCTCAGAATTTCGGATAATATTGCATTTTAGGCAAGTTTTCTTGCATTTTGTTTCGTACGAAAAATCATCGAATATAGCAATATTTTGACGTTTATCATCTCCTTTTCCTTCATGTGATTTAAACAAAATATCGAATTAGGCAATATTATGCCGTTTTACACGTTTTTGTGAATTTTCAGTCCATGGGTTTTAATTCATATATATATACGATAAAAATGATGCAAACACACAATTGATTAGATAATAACCTTAAATACTTCATTTTCAATCATCTATTTGTTTCTCGTTAAAATACTGAGTAAGATATTGAAAAGGGGAGAAGTTCGGTTTTTATTGCATATATCGACGTTTCAGCCGGATTAGAGCGGTTTTACGTGTACATCTTCCCTCGTTAATATAAACGGAAAATCAAGAACATTATAGTTAATTCTAATGAAAACACATTGTTTTTTATCATTTGTATTGGAAACAACATTGTCATATGTCTTTTCTTGGAACTAAATAATACGAAAACTCGCTCTATGATTTGAAGTTAAAATCCTCAAATATGGTTATATAGTGACTTTTTTCACGTTTTTCATGTAGTTTGATATTACGTAAATATATTCATTTTTACCAATACTTCGATACTATTTCATGTAGTATTACGATATGTGATTTGGCCTTCAAATCTCAGAATTTCGCATAATATTGCATTTTAGGCAAGTTTTCTTGCATTTTGTTTCGTACGAAAAATCATCGAATATAGCAATATTTTGACGTTTATCATCTCCTTTTCCTTCATGTGATTTAAACAAAATTTCATCGAATTAGGCAATATTATGCCGTTTTCCACGTTTTTGTGAATTTTCAGTCCACGGGTTTTAACTCATATATATACGATAAAAATGATGCAAACACATAATTGATTAGATAATAACCTTAAATACTTCATTTTCAATCATCTATTTGTTTCTCGTTAAAATACTGAGTAAGATATTGAAAAGGGGAGAAGTTCGGTTTTTATTGCATATATCGACGTTTCAGCCGGATTAGAGCGGTTTTACGTGTACATCTTCCATCGTTAATATAAACGGAAAATCAAGAACATTATAGTTAATTCTAATGAAAACACATTCTTTTTTATCATTTGTATTGGAAACAACATTGTCATATGTCTTTTCTTGGATCTAAATAATACGAAACCTCGCTCTATGATTTGAAGGTAAAATCCTCAAATATGGTTATATAGTGACTTTTTTCACGTTTTTCATGTAGTTTGATATTACGTAAATATATTCATTTTTACCAATATTTCGATACTATTTCATGTTGTATCACGATGTGATTTGGCCTTCAAATCTCAGAATTTCGCATAATATTGCATTTTAAGCAAGTTTTCTTGCATTTTGCTTCGTACGAAAAATCATCGAATTTAGCAATATTTTAACGTTTATCATCTCCTTTTCCTTCATGTGATTTAAACAAAATATCATCGAATTAGGCAATATTTTGCCGTTTTCCACGTTTTTGTGAATTTTCCGTCCATGGGTATTAATTCATATATATATACGATAAAAATGATGCAAACACATAATTGATTAGATAATAACCTTAAATACTTCATTTTCAATCATCTATTTGTTTCTCGTTAAAATACTGAGTAAGATATTGAAAAGGGGAGAAGTTCGGTTTTTATTGCATATATCGACGTTTCAGCCGGATTAGAGCGGTTTTACGTGTACATCTTCCATCGTTAATATAAACGGAAAATCAAGAACATTATAGTTAATTCTAATGAAAACACATTGTTTTTTATCATTTGTATTGGAAGCAACATTGTCATATGTCTTTTCTTGGATCTAAATAATACGAAACCTCGCTCTATGATTTGAAGTTAAAATCCTCAAATATGGTTATATAGTGACTTTTTTCACGTTTTTCATGTAGTTTGATATTACGTAAATATATTCATTTTACCAATATTTCGATACTATTTCATGTAGTATTACGATATGTGATTTGGCCTTCAAATCTCAGAATTTCGGATAATATTGCATTTTAGGCAAGTTTTCTTGCATTTTGTTTCGTACGAAAAATCATCGAATATAGCAATATTTTGACGTTTATCATCTCCTTTTCCTTCATGTGATTTAAACAAAATATCGAATTAGGCAATATTATGCCGTTTTACACGTTTTTGTGAATTTTCAGTCCATGGGTTTTAATTCATATATATATACGATAAAAATGATGCAAACACACAATTGATTAGATAATAACCTTAAATACTTCATTTTCAATCATCTATTTGTTTCTCGTTAAAATACTGAGTAAGATATTGAAAAGGGGAGAAGTTCGGTTTTTATTGCATATATCGACGTTTCAGCCGGATTAGAGCGGTTTTACGTGTACATCTTCCCTCGTTAATATAAACGGAAAATCAAGAACATTATAGTTAATTCTAATGAAAACACATTGTTTTTTATCATTTGTATTGGAAACAACATTGTCATATGTCTTTTCTTGGAACTAAATAATACGAAAACTCGCTCTATGATTTGAAATCCTCAAATATGGTTATATAGTGACTTTTTTCACGTTTTTCATGTAGTTTGATATTACGTAAATATATTCATTTTTACCAATATTTCGATACTATTTCATGTAGTATTACGATATGTGATTTGGCCTTCAAATCTCAGAATTTCGCATAATATTGCATTTTAGGCAAGTTTTCTTGCATTTTGTTTCGTACGAAAAATCATCGAATATAGCAATATTTTGACGTTTATCATCTCCTTTTCCTTCATGTGATTTAAACAAAATTTCATCGAATTAGGCAATATTATGCCGTTTTCCACGTTTTTGTGAATTTTCAGTCCACGGGTTTTAATTCATATATATACGATAAAAATGATGCAAACACATAATTGATTAGATAATAACCTTAAATACTTCATTTTCAATCATCTATTTGTTTCTCGTTAAAATACTGAGTAAGATATTGAAAAGGGGAGAAGTTCGGTTTTTATTGCATATATCGACGTTTCAGCCGGATTAGAGCGGTTTTACGTGTACATCTTCCATCGTTAATATAAACGGAAAATCAAGAACATTATAGTTAATTCTAATGAAAACACATTCTTTTTTATCATTTGTATTGGAAACAACATTGTCATATGTCTTTTCTTGGATCTAAATAATACGAAACCTCGCTCTATGATTTGAAGTTAAAATCCTCAAATATGGTTATATAGTGACTTTTTTCACGTTTTTCATGTAGTTTGATATTACGTAAATATATTCATTTTACCAATATTTCGATACTATTTCATGTAGTATTACGATATGTGATTTGGCCTTCAAATCTCAGAATTTCGGATAATATTGCATTTTAGGCAAGTTTTCTTGCATTTTGTTTCGTACGAAAAATCATCGAATATAGCAATATTTTGACGTTTATCACCTCCTTTTCCTTCATGTGATTTAAACAAAATATCGAATTAGGCAATATTATGCCGTTTTACACGTTTTTGTGAATTTTCAGTCCATGGGTTTTAATTCATATATATACGATAAAAATTATGCAAACACACAATTGATTAGATAATAACCTTAAATACTTCATTTTCAATCATCTATTTGTTTCTCGTTAAAATACTGAGTAAGATATTGAAAAGGGGAGAAGTTCGGTTTTTATTGCATATATCGACGTTTCAGCCGGATTAGAGCGGTTTTACGTGTACATCTTCCATCGTTAATATAAACGGAAAATCAAGAACATTATAGTTAATTCTAATGAAAACACATTCTTTTTTATCATTTGTATTGGAAACAACATTGTCATATGTCTTTTCTTGGATCTAAATAATACGAAACCTCGCTCTATGATTTGAAGGTAAAATCCTCAAATATGGTTATATAGTGACTTTTTTCACGTTTTTCATGTAGTTTGATATTACGTAAATATATTCATTTTTACCAATATTTCGATACTATTTCATGTTGTATCACGATGTGATTTGGCCTTCAAATCTCAGAATTTCGCATAATATTGCATTTTAAGCAAGTTTTCTTGCATTTTGCTTCGTACGAAAAATCATCGAATTTAGCAATATTTTAACGTTTATCATCTCCTTTTCCTTCATGTGATTTAAACAAAATATCATCGAATTAGGCAATATTTTGCCGTTTTCCACGTTTTTGTGAATTTTCCGTCCATGGGTATTAATTCATATATATATACGATAAAAATGATGCAAACACATAATTGATTAGATAATAACCTTAAATACTTCATTTTCAATCATCTATTTGTTTCTCGTTAAAATACTGAGTAAGATATTGAAAAGGGGAGAAGTTCGGTTTTTATTGCATATATCGACGTTTCAGCCGGATTAGAGCGGTTTTACGTGTACATCTTCCATCGTTAATATAAACGGAAAATCAAGAACATTATAGTTAATTCTAATGAAAACACATTGTTTTTTATCATTTGTATTGGAAGCAACATTGTCATATGTCTTTTCTTGGATCTAAATAATACGAAACCTCGCTCTATGATTTGAAGTTAAAATCCTCAAATATGGTTATATAGTGACTTTTTTCACGTTTTTCATGTAGTTTGATATTACGTAAATATATTCATTTTACCAATATTTCGATACTATTTCATGTAGTATTACGATATGTGATTTGGCCTTCAAATCTCAGAATTTCGGATAATATTGCATTTTAGGCAAGTTTTCTTGCATTTTGTTTCGTACGAAAAATCATCGAATATAGCAATATTTTGACGTTTATCATCTCCTTTTCCTTCATGTGATTTAAACAAAATATCGAATTAGGCAATATTATGCCGTTTTACACGTTTTTGTGAATTTTCAGTCCATGGGTTTTAATTCATATATATATACGATAAAAATGATGCAAACACACAATTGATTAGATAATAACCTTAAATACTTCATTTTCAATCATCTATTTGTTTCTCGTTAAAATACTGAGTAAGATATTGAAAAGGGGAGAAGTTCGGTTTTTATTGCATATATCGACGTTTCAGCCGGATTAGAGCGGTTTTACGTGTACATCTTCCCTCGTTAATATAAACGGAAAATCAAGAACATTATAGTTAATTCTAATGAAAACACATTGTTTTTTATCATTTGTATTGGAAACAACATTGTCATATGTCTTTTCTTGGAACTAAATAATACGAAAACTCGCTCTATGATTTGAAATCCTCAAATATGGTTATATAGTGACTTTTTTCACGTTTTTCATGTAGTTTGATATTACGTAAATATATTCATTTTTACCAATATTTCGATACTATTTCATGTAGTATTACGATATGTGATTTGGCCTTCAAATCTCAGAATTTCGCATAATATTGCATTTTAGGCAAGTTTTCTTGCATTTTGTTTCGTACGAAAAATCATCGAATATAGCAATATTTTGACGTTTATCATCTCCTTTTCCTTCATGTGATTTAAACAAAATTTCATCGAATTAGGCAATATTATGCCGTTTTCCACGTTTTTGTGAATTTTCAGTCCACGGGTTTTAATTCATATATATACGATAAAAATGATGCAAACACATAATTGATTAGATAATAACCTTAAATACTTCATTTTCAATCATCTATTTGTTTCTCGTTAAAATACTGAGTAAGATATTGAAAAGGGGAGAAGTTCGGTTTTTATTGCATATATCGACGTTTCAGCCGGATTAGAGCGGTTTTACGTGTACATCTTCCATCGTTAATATAAACGGAAAATCAAGAACATTATAGTTAATTCTAATGAAAACACATTCTTTTTTATCATTTGTATTGGAAACAACATTGTCATATGTCTTTTCTTGGATCTAAATAATACGAAACCTCGCTCTATGATTTGAAGTTAAAATCCTCAAATATGGTTATATAGTGACTTTTTTCACGTTTTTCATGTAGTTTGATATTACGTAAATATATTCATTTTACCAATATTTCGATACTATTTCATGTAGTATTACGATATGTGATTTGGCCTTCAAATCTCAGAATTTCGGATAATATTGCATTTTAGGCAAGTTTTCTTGCATTTTGTTTCGTACGAAAAATCATCGAATATAGCAATATTTTGACGTTTATCATCTCCTTTTCCTTCATGTGATTTAAACAAAATATCGAATTAGGCAATATTATGCCGTTTTACACGTTTTTGTGAATTTTCAGTCCATGGGTTTTAATTCATATATATACGATAAAAATTATGCAAACACACAATTGATTAGATAATAACCTTAAATACTTCATTTTCAATCATCTATTTGTTTCTCGTTAAAATACTGAGTAAGATATTGAAAAGGGGAGAAGTTCGGTTTTTATTGCATATATCGACGTTTCAGCCGGATTAGAGCGGTTTTACGTGTACATCTTCCATCGTTAATATAAACGGAAAATCAAGAACATTATAGTTAATTCTAATGAAAACACATTGTTTTTTATCATTTGTATTGGAAACAACATTGTCATATGTCTTTTCTTGGAACTAAATAATACGAAAACTCGCTCTATGATTTGAAGTTAAAATCCTCAAATATGGTTATATAGTGACTTTTTTCACGTTTTTCATCTAGTTTGATATTACGTAAATATATTCATTTTTACCAATATTTCGATACTATTTCATGTAGTATAACGATATGTGATTTGGCCTTCAAATCTCAGAATTTCGCATAATATTGCATTTTAAGCAAGTTTTCTTGCATTTTGCTTCGTACGAAAAATCATCGAATTTAGCAATATTTTAACGTTTATCATCTCCTTTTCCTTCATGTGATTTAAACAAAATATCATCGAATTAGGCAATATTTTGCCGTTTTCCACGTTTTTGTGAATTTTCCGTCCATGGGTATTAATTCATATATATATACGACAAAAATGATGCAAACACATAATTGATTAGATAATAACCTTAAATACTTCATTTTCAATCATCTATTTGTTTCTCGTTAAAATACTGAGTAAGATATTGAAAAGGGGAGAAGTTCGGTTTTTATTGCATATATCGACGTTTCAGCCGGATTAGAGCGGTTTTACGTGTACATCTTCCATCGTTAATATAAACGGAAAATCAAGAACATTATAGTTAATTCTAATGAAAACACATTGTTTTTTATCATTTGTATTGGAAGCAACATTGTCATATGTCTTTTCTTGGATCTAAATAATACGAAACCTCGCTCTATGATTTGAAGTTAAAATCCTCAAATATGGTTATATAGTGACTTTTTTCACGTTTTTCATGTAGTTTGATATTACGTAAATATATTCATTTTACCAATATTTCGATACTATTTCATGTAGTATTACGATATGTGATTTGGCCTTCAAATCTCAGAATTTCGGATAATATTGCATTTTAGGCAAGTTTTCTTGCATTTTGTTTCGTACGAAAAATCATCGAATATAGCAATATTTTGACGTTTATCATCTCCTTTTCCTTCATGTGATTTAAACAAAATATCGAATTAGGCAATATTATGCCGTTTTACACGTTTTTGTGAATTTTCAGTCCATGGGTTTTAATTCATATATATATACGATAAAAATGATGCAAACACACAATTGATTAGATAATAACCTTAAATACTTCATTTTCAATCATCTATTTGTTTCTCGTTAAAATACTGAGTAAGATATTGAAAAGGGGAGAAGTTCGGTTTTTATTGCATATATCGACGTTTCAGCCGGATTAGAGCGGTTTTACGTGTACATCTTCCCTCGTTAATATAAACGGAAAATCAAGAACATTATAGTTAATTCTAATGAAAACACATTGTTTTTTATCATTTGTATTGGAAGCAACATTGTCATATGTCTTTTCTTGGAACTAAATAATACGAAAACTCGCTCTATGATTTGAAGTTAAAATCCTCAAATATGGTTATATAGTGACTTTTTTCACGTTTTTCATGTAGTTTGATATTACGTAAATATAGTCATTTTTACCAATATTTCGATACTATTTCATGTAGTATTACGATATGTGATTTGGCCTTCAAATCTCAGAATTTCGCATAATATTGCATTTTAGGCAAGTTTTCTTGAATTTTGTTTCGTACGAAAAATCATCGAATATAGCAATATTTTGACGTTTATCATCTCCTTTTCCTTCATGTGATTTAAACAAAATTTCATCGAATTAGGCAATATTATGCCGTTTTCCACGTTTTTGTGAATTTTCAGTCCACGGGTTTTAATTCATATATATACGATAAAAATGATGCAAACACATAATTGATTAGATAATAACCTTAAATACTTCATTTTCAATCATCTATTTGTTTCTCGTTAAAATACTGAGTAAGATATTGAAAAGGGGAGAAGTTCGGTTTTTATTGCATATATCGACGTTTCAGCCGGATTAGAGCGGTTTTACGTGTACATCTTCCATCGTTAATATAAACGGAAAATCAAGAACATTATAGTTAATTCTAATGAAAACACATTCTTTTTTATCATTTGTATTGGAAACAACATTGTCATATGTCTTTTCTTGGATCTAAATAATACGAAACCTCGCTCTATGATTTGAAGGTAAAATCCTCAAATATGGTTATATAGTGACTTTTTTCACGTTTTTCATGTAGTTTGATATTACGTAAATATATTCATTTTTACCAATATTTCGATACTATTTCATGTTGTATCACGATGTGATTTGGCCTTCAAATCTCAGAATTTCGCATAGTATTGCATTTTAAGCAAGTTTTCTTGCATTTTGCTTCGTACGAAAAATCATCGAATTTAGCAATATTTTAACGTTTATCATCTCCTTTTCCTTCATGTGATTTAAACAAAATATCATCGAATTAGGCAATATTTTGCCGTTTTCCACGTTTTTGTGAATTTTCAGTCCATGGGTTTTAATTCATATATATACGATAAAAATGATGCAAACACACAATTGATTAGATAATAACCTTAAATACTTCATTTTCAATCATCTATTTGTTTCTCGTTAAAATACTGAGTAAGATATTGAAAAGGGGAGAAGTTCGGTTTTTATTGCATATATCGACGTTTCAGCCGGATTAGAGCGGTTTTACGTGTACATCTTCCCTCGTTAATATAAACGGAAATCAAGAACATTATAGTTAATTCTAATGAAAACACATTGTTTTTTATCATTTGTATTGGAAACAACATTGTCATATGTCTTTTCTTGGATCTAAATAATACGAAACCTCGCTCTATGATTTGAAGGTAAAATCCTCAAATATGGTTATATAGTGACTTTTTTCACGTTTTTCATGTAGTTTGATATTACGTATATATATTCATTTTTACCAATATTTCGATACTATTTCATGTTGTATCACGATGTGATTTGGCCTTCAAATCTCAGAATTTCGCATAATATTGCATTTTAAGCAAGTTTTCTTGCATTTTGCTTCGTACGAAAAATCATTGAATTTAGCAATATTTTAACGTTTATCATCTCCTTTTCCTTCATGTGATTTAAACAAAATATCATCGAATTAGGCAATATTTTGCCGTTTTCCACGTTTTTGTGAATTTTCCGTCCATGGGTATTAATTCATATATATATACGATAAAAATGATGCAAACACATAATTGATTAGATAATAACCTTAAATACTTCATTTTCAATCATCTATTTGTTTCTCGTTAAAATACTGAGTAAGATATTGAAAAGGGGAGAAGTTCGGTTTTTATTGCATATATCGACGTTTCAGCCGGATTAGAGCGGTTTTACGTGTACATCTTCCATCGTTAATATAAACGGAAAATCAAGAACATTATAGTTAATTCTAAAGAAAACTCATTGTTTTTTATCATTTGTATTGGAAACAACATTGTCATATGTCTTTTCTTGGATCTAAATAATACGAAACCTCGCTCTATGATTTGAAGTTAAAATCCTCAAATATGGTTATATAGTGACTTTTTTCACGTTTTTCATGTAGTTTGATATTACGTAAATATATTCATTTTTACCAATATTTCGATTCTATTTCATGTAGTATTACGATATGTGATTTGGCCTTCAAATCTCAGAATTTCGCATAATATTGCATTTTAGGCAAGTTTTCTTGCATTTTGTTTCGTACGAAAAATCATCGAATATAGCAATATTTTGACGTTTATCATCTCCTTTTCCTTCATGTGATTTAAACAAAATATCATCGAATTAGGCAATATTATACCGTTTTCCACGTTTTTGTGAATTTTCAGTCCATGGGTTTTAATTCATATATATACGATAAAAATGATGCAAACACACAATTGATTAGATAATAACCTTAAATACTTCATTTTCAATCATCTATTTGTTTCTCGTTAAAATACTGAGTAAGATATTGAAAAGGGGAGAAGTTCGGTTTTTATTGCATATATCGACGTTTCAGCCGGATTAGAGCGGTTTTACGTGTACATCTTCCCTCGTTAATATAAACGGAAAATCAAGAACATTATAGTTAATTCTAATGAAAACACATTGTTTTTTATCATTTGTATTGGAAACAACATTTTCATATGATTTTTCTTGGATCTAAATAATACGAAACCTCGCTCTATTGTAACACTGTAAAAGTGTTTGGGTTAGTTTATTTAAAATATATATAGAATATGAGTCACAGACAGGGATTTGGAAAGGCGCCAGTTGTCTGCCTGAGATCTCACACCTCAAAGCGTTAATGACCTCAAGTGACCTGAGGTCAGATCATGAGAATTTCACCTTGCTTCCGCTAAGCTCTTAATTGTAGGCTGGTAGCCTTCAAACAAGCCGACGTTTAAGGAGTGGCTTGGTAGTGCCGGAGGCTATCTACTTGTGGGCGGAGTTAGCTACTAGGTTCCCCAATATAAACTCGGAGAGCTATCCAGCAGAAAGCATTAACAGACAGAACGGGAGTCAGCAGAAGCAGAGAAGACAGCCCTACCAGGGAGGCTGTCGGCCGGCAGGGCGGGAGTCTCTGTCAACTACAGACCCCCCCCCCCCCTCTCTATTCAACTTAGACTCAGTCCTCGGTGAGTGAACATTAAGGTGACTTGGTCGTGTTTTACAAGTGTTGTGTGATGATCAGGGGCAGTCAAGTTGTAGGGTTCTCGAATTCTTGGATGATGACTCACTTTGCATATTAAACTGGAACATTTTAATTGGATTGCTTAAATTATGATACTTCATGGGAAATATAATTATGAATTTATTATTTAAATTGTGTTTAACTTTGTTCCCTAGAGATTTGAGTTGAGGTGAGAAAGCCTCTGTGATTACTGGTTTCATGATTTAATGAGTACATGTTTGGAGTTGATACATGATAAAGATGGGACAGATTAATAATGAACTCATGATAACATCCTTTGAGAATTTTGTGATACAGGCAAGTTCCATTCCTTGTCTTGTATGTAATGATCATGAATGGATGGTGGCAGCATTTCGTCTTCTACTATCTACTCTTCTACTTCTATCTACTCTTCTACTTCTACCTATCTACACCTCTCCCTCCACCCATCTCTAAACTCTCACTTTCAACTAATGACCCTCCTCGCTCCTCCCACCTCCCTACCTCTTACCCCAAACCCTCACTAATTACTTCACTATTCATTTCTTTCCTTTCGCTTTCTCTTATACGTTTGTGGCAGTGATTCTGTATTCTAGAGTTCTCTCTAGAGTTTCGGGTAACTGATCAAGTGACAGCGCCTTGTAGTCTTAGCACCTAGGTAGTCAAATACCTAGGTTACAAGGTGTTGAACGAGAGAGGTTGCCTTAGGAACTCTGGGAGTGCTCTAGAATAGTTAGCTAACTGGGGACGGGATAACGGACTAGAGAGAGCTGTTTCCCCCGGCCTCGTTAGTTAACTGGGGGGGTGGAATAATGGACTAGATAGATAACCTCCCGTTACAATGATGGCAGCGGTGTTGAACAATGTTGTAGGTAGTTGGTGTTCTTTTAACATTGTTCAGTCCCACGTGTCTTTTTGCCGCTCAGGCGCTATCAGGGAGATCTTGACAGGTGTTTATTATTCGCGATTTAGCGAGCTTTTTTCAGGTTAGGAGATAGTGATTCTCTGGTGTTGTGTTTTAGTGATTTTGTGAGTTTTGTGAAGTTCAGGGAAGGTTCACCAGAACTTGCGGGTGAAGTGATTTATGTTAGTTATAAGATTTGGTGATTTTGGAACTTAGCGGTGTTGGTAGTGCAGGTCAGCTGAGTGTGACAGGTGACCTCGCATGTCCCACGGGGACACCCAGTCACCGCTGGTCTCCAGGTCAGTGGGGAGTGGCAGGTGTAGTTCTTAAGTAGTTTAAGTGTGGTTCTGCTCAGATTATTGCGATCGACTGTTTTACTCCATTTGAACGCAATAACCCGAGGTGTACTGGTATTGTACAGCATGCTAGTGTGGACTAGTGTGTCAGTAGACTTCACGTTGGGGACGCTCGACGTTAGATAGTCTGGTCACAGGGGTGACAACAGTTTTGAGTTGTTGACCGGCGGAGAAGCTAGGAAAACACTCTGGGTCACGTAGGTGGCTGTAGGTTAAGGGTGGGAGTAACGGCGGTTTATGTACTTAAGATTAGGAACGGTACAGTTAAGGTTAGGCTAGTGTTTTGTCTATTAGTGTTGATTTTTTTTTTGTGACTAGTTAAAAGTAGTGATGACCTTATTCTCTCTTCTCTAACTTTCCTCTGTTACTGTCTTATGTTCCACCAAGTCAGTATCATTCAGTGTTAATTGGATTATTAAAATTGAAGTGTAGTTGTTGCCAGGAGGAGAGCGGTATGATAGGACTGTGTAACCCTATACAAACTACAGGGTCACACAAACATCTTGGGAACACGTATTGTCGCCTTTCTGTTCATTTCACAGGTGGGAGCCAGAGGAGAGGCGCGACGCATATACAGAAGAGGGAGACGGCTGCTGTGTACCACACTCAGGGGCGTTTATCACCACCACCACGACCAGCCCACTACCTGGAGGTCATGGCTCCACCACCACCACCACCCCAGGGGACCCCAAGACGTAGCCCTCTCGGTCGGTCAACATTGGTCTACCCAGTGGACCCCAAGACGGACGGACCCCAGTGGACCCCAAGACGGACGGACCCCAGTGGACCCCAGGTCGTTCTGCAGACGACCCCAGACGACCCAGTAAAGATGGAAGAGGAACAACAACGACTCCAGTCTGTCCCACCAACATCGGTCTACCCAGGACGGACCCCAATGGACCCCAGGTCGCTTGTCAAAGACCCATGGGAGGAGGAAGAGAGAAGAAAGAAGAGAGAAGAAAGAAGAGAGAAGAAGGAAGAAAGAAGAAAGAAGAAAGAAGAAGAAGAAGATAAGACAAGCTGAGTGAGACACGATACCTAGTGTCCCTTGCTGGTGTCAGCATTATTGCATGGAGCGTAATTGCAAGACAGGATCGTTTGCCTTGACTGGCCGCCCCTCCTACAAGCATGTTGCTCTGTTGAGTGATTCTTCCTGTGTCATGCGGACTTGATGTGGCTGTCAGAAGTAGCTCTCTGAAGGAGGCGTGCTGGAGCAACAGGGAGGAAGAAGAGTAGGATGGGATTTCTACTGTTGGCAACTATATGAAGGTCTCGAAACTTGTAGTCCCTATAGCTGTGAAGAACCCCAATATACGTCTCTCATGGTGACTGACGTAGGGCCAATTACAGATCAGCTGGGACAACCGAATTCCACGGTCCTGTGCTCAGTTCAAGTAGTAACGGCTTTCGGGTTGACCAAGTGTTGTTGTGCGTTAACGACGGAGAAGCGACGGAGGCAGTTGTGTTGAAGAAATGTGGTACAGGATTATCTACAAGACCAAGCAGTGACGTCGCCCAGCCAGAGACAATGGACGTCTGTCTACATATTTCATTTTTTAGAATAGGATGATGTATATTTGTTTAGCTAGGATGTATTTTTTTTTTTCGTTAATAAAGTTGTTGCACACAGCTAGCTTGCTTTAGCAGTGTTGCAAAAACTTTATTTCGGGGAGAAGGGGAGATGTAACACTGTAAAAGTGTTTGGGTTAGTTTATTTAAAATATATATAGAATATGAGTCACAGACAGGGATTTGGAAAGGCGCCAGTTGTCTGCCTGAGATCTCACACCTCAAAGCGTTAATGACCTCAAGTGACCTGAGGTCAGATCATGAGAATTTCACCTTGCTTCCGCTAAGCTCTTAATTGTAGGCTGGTAGCCTTCAAACAAGCCGACGTTTAAGGAGTGGCTTGGTAGTGCCGGAGGCTATCTACTTGTGGGCGGAGTTAGCTACTAGGTTCCCCAATATAAACTCGGAGAGCTATCCAGCAGAAAGCATTAACAGACAGAACGGGAGTCAGCAGAAGCAGAGAAGACAGCCCTACCAGGGAGGCTGTCGGCCGGCAGGGCGGGAGTCTCTGTCAACTACAGACCCCCCCCCCCCCCCCTCTCTATTCAACTTAGACTCAGTCCTCGGTGAGTGAACATTAAGGTGACTTGGTCGTGTTTTACAAGTGTTGTGTGATGATCAGGGGCAGTCAAGTTGTAGGGTTCTCGAATTCTTGGATGATGACTCACTTTGCATATTAAACTGGAACATTTTAATTGGATTGCTTAAATTATGATACTTCATGGGAAATATAATTATGAATTTATTATTTAAATTGTGTTTAACTTTGTTCCCTAGAGATTTGAGTTGAGGTGAGAAAGCCTCTGTGATTACTGGTTTCATGATTTAATGAGTACATGTTTGGAGTTGATACATGATAAAGATGGGACAGATTAATAATGAACTCATGATAACATCCTTTGAGAATTTTGTGATACAGGCAAGTTCCATTCCTTGTCTTGTATGTAATGATCATGAATGGATGGTGGCAGCATTTCGTCTTCTACTATCTACTCTTCTACTTCTATCTACTCTTCTACTTCTACCTATCTACACCTCTCCCTCCACCCATCTCTAAACTCTCACTTTCAACTAATGACCCTCCTCGCTCCTCCCACCTCCCTACCTCTTACCCCAAACCCTCACTAATTACTTCACTATTCATTTCTTTCCTTTCGCTTTCTCTTATACGTTTGTGGCAGTGATTCTGTATTCTAGAGTTCTCTCTAGAGTTTCGGGTAACTGATCAAGTGACAGCGCCTTGTAGTCTTAGCACCTAGGTAGTCAAATACCTAGGTTACAAGGTGTTGAACGAGAGAGGTTGCCTTAGGAACTCTGGGAGTGCTCTAGAATAGTTAGCTAACTGGGGACGGGATAACGGACTAGAGAGAGCTGTTTCCCCCGGCCTCGTTAGTTAACTGGGGGGGTGGAATAATGGACTAGATAGAGTTTTTCCCCCCACCTCCCGTTACACTATGATTTGAAGGTAAAATCCTCAAATATGGTTATATAGTGACTTTTTTCACGTTTTTCATGTAGTTTGATATTACGTAAATATATTCATTTTACCAATATTTCGATACTATTTCATGTAGTATTACGATATGTGATTTGGCCTTCAAATCTCAGAATTTCGGATAATATTGCATTTTAGGCAAGTTTTCTTGCATTTTGTTTCGTACGAAAAATCATCGAATATAGCAATATTTTGACGTTTATCATCTCCTTTTCCTTCATGTGATTTAAACAAAATATCGAATTAGGCACTATTATGCCGTTTTACACGTTTTTGTGAATTTTCAGTCCATGGGTTTTAATTCATATATATACGATAAAATGATGCAAACACACAATTGATTAGATAATAACCTTAAATACTTCATTTTCAATCATCTATTTGTTTCTCGTTAAAATACTGAGTAAGATATTGAAAAGGGGAGAAGTTCGGTTTTTATTGCATATATCGACGTTTCAGCCGGATTAGAGCGGTTTTACGTGTACATCTTCCATCGTTAATATAAACGGAAAATCAAGAACATTATAGTTAATTCTAAAGAAAACTCATTGTTTTTTATCATTTGTATTGGAAACAACATTGTCATATGTCTTTTCTTGGATCTAAATAATACGAAACCTCGCTCTATGATTTGAAGTTAAAATCCTCAAATATGGTTATATAGTGACTTTTTTCACGTTTTTCATGTAGTTTGATATTACGTAAATATATTCATTTTTACCAATATTTCGATTCTATTTCATGTAGTATTACGATATGTGATTTGGCCTTCAAATCTCAGAATTTCGCATAATATTGCATTTTAGGCAAGTTTTCTTGCATTTTGTTTCGTACGAAAAATCATCGAATATAGCAATATTTTGACGTTTATCATCTCCTTTTCCTTCATGTGATTTAAACAAAATATCATCGAATTAGGCAATATTATACCGTTTTCCACGTTTTTGTGAATTTTCAGTCCATGGGTTTTAATTCATATATATACGATAAAAATGATGCAAACACACAATTGATTAGATAATAACCTTAAATACTTCATTTTCAATCATCTATTTGTTTCTCGTTAAAATACTGAGTAAGATATTGAAAAGGGGAGAAGTTCGGTTTTTATTGCATATATCGACGTTTCAGCCGGATTAGAGCGGTTTTACGTGTACATCTTCCCTCGTTAATATAAACGGAAAATCAAGAACATTATAGTTAATTCTAATGAAAACACATTGTTTTTTATCATTTGTATTGGAAACAACATTGTCATATGTCTTTTCTTGGAACTAAATAATACGAAAACTCGCTCTATGATTTGAAGTTAAAATCCTCAAATATGGTTATATAGTGACTTTTTTCACGTTTTTCATCTAGTTTGATATTACGTAAATATATTCATTTTTACCAATATTTCGATACTATTTCATGTAGTATAACGATATGTGATTTGGCCTTCAAATCTCAGAATTTCGCATAATATTGCATTTTAAGCAAGTTTTCTTGCATTTTGCTTCGTACGAAAAATCATCGAATTTAGCAATATTTTAACGTTTATCATCTCCTTTTCCTTCATGTGATTTAAACAAAATATCATCGAATTAGGCAATATTTTGCCGTTTTCCACGTTTTTGTGAATTTTCCGTCCATGGGTATTAATTCATATATATATACGATAAAAATGATGCAAACACATAATTGATTAGATAATAACCTTAAATACTTCATTTTCAATCATCTATTTGTTTCTCGTTAAAATACTGAGTAAGATATTGAAAAGGGGAGAAGTTCGGTTTTTATTGCATATATCGACGTTTCAGCCGGATTAGAGCGGTTTTACGTGTACATCTTCCATCGTTAATATAAACGGAAAATCAAGAACATTATAGTTAATTCTAATGAAAACACATTGTTTTTTATCATTTGTATTGGAAGCAACATTGTCATATGTCTTTTCTTGGATCTAAATAATACGAAACCTCGCTCTATGATTTGAAGTTAAAATCCTCAAATATGGTTATATAGTGACTTTTTTCACGTTTTTCATGTAGTTTGATATTACGTAAATATATTCATTTTACCAATATTTCGATACTATTTCATGTAGTATTACGATATGTGATTTGGCCTTCAAATCTCAGAATTTCGGATAATATTGCATTTTAGGCAAGTTTTCTTGCATTTTGTTTCGTACGAAAAATCATCGAATATAGCAATATTTTGACGTTTATCATCTCCTTTTCCTTCATGTGATTTAAACAAAATATCGAATTAGGCAATATTATGCCGTTTTACACGTTTTTGTGAATTTTCAGTCCATGGGTTTTAATTCATATATATATACGATAAAAATGATGCAAACACACAATTGATTAGATAATAACCTTAAATACTTCATTTTCAATCATCTATTTGTTTCTCGTTAAAATACTGAGTAAGATATTGAAAAGGGGAGAAGTTCGGTTTTTATTGCATATATCGACGTTTCAGCCGGATTAGAGCGGTTTTACGTGTACATCTTCCCTCGTTAATATAAACGGAAAATCAAGAACATTATAGTTAATTCTAATGAAAACACATTGTTTTTTATCATTTGTATTGGAAGCAACATTGTCATATGTCTTTTCTTGGAACTAAATAATACGAAAACTCGCTCTATGATTTGAAGTTAAAATCCTCAAATATGGTTATATAGTGACTTTTTTCACGTTTTTCATGTAGTTTGATATTACGTAAATATAGTCATTTTTACCAATATTTCGATACTATTTCATGTAGTATTACGATATGTGATTTGGCCTTCAAATCTCAGAATTTCGCATAATATTGCATTTTAGGCAAGTTTTCTTGAATTTTGTTTCGTACGAAAAATCATCGAATATAGCAATATTTTGACGTTTATCATCTCCTTTTCCTTCATGTGATTTAAACAAAATTTCATCGAATTAGGCAATATTATGCCGTTTTCCACGTTTTTGTGAATTTTCAGTCCACGGGTTTTAATTCATATATATACGATAAAAATGATGCAAACACATAATTGATTAGATAATAACCTTAAATTCTTCATTTTCAATCATCTATTTGTTTCTCGTTAAAATACTGAGTAAGATATTGAAAAGGGGAGAAGTTCGGTTTTTATTGCATATATCGACGTTTCAGCCGGATTAGAGCGGTTTTACGTGTACATCTTCCATCGTTAATATAAACGGAAAATCAAGAACATTATAGTTAATTCTAATGAAAACACATTCTTTTTTATCATTTGTATTGGAAACAACATTGTCATATGTCTTTTCTTGGATCTAAATAATACGAAACCTCGCTCTATGATTTGAAGGTAAAATCCTCAAATATGGTTATATAGTGACTTTTTTCACGTTTTTCATGTAGTTTGATATTACGTAAATATATTCATTTTTACCAATATTTCGATACTATTTCATGTTGTATCACGATGTGATTTGGCCTTCAAATCTCAGAATTTCGCATAGTATTGCATTTTAAGCAAGTTTTCTTGCATTTTGCTTCGTACGAAAAATCATCGAATTTAGCAATATTTTAACGTTTATCATCTCCTTTTCCTTCATGTGATTTAAACAAAATATCATCGAATTAGGCAATATTTTGCCGTTTTCCACGTTTTTGTGAATTTTCAGTCCATGGGTTTTAATTCATATATATACGATAAAAATGATGCAAACACACAATTGATTAGATAATAACCTTAAATACTTCATTTTCAATCATCTATTTGTTTCTCGTTAAAATACTGAGTAAGATATTGAAAAGGGGAGAAGTTCGGTTTTTATTGCATATATCGACGTTTCAGCCGGATTAGAGCGGTTTTACGTGTACATCTTCCCTCGTTAATATAAACGGAAATCAAGAACATTATAGTTAATTCTAATGAAAACACATTGTTTTTTATCATTTGTATTGGAAACAACATTGTCATATGTCTTTTCTTGGATCTAAATAATACGAAACCTCGCTCTATGATTTGAAGGTAAAATCCTCAAATATGGTTATATAGTGACTTTTTTCACGTTTTTTATGTAGTTTGATATTACGTATATATATTCATTTTTACCAATATTTCGATACTATTTCATGTTGTATCACGATGTGATTTGGCCTTCAAATCTCAGAATTTCGCATAATATTGCATTTTAAGCAAGTTTTCTTGCATTTTGCTTCGTACGAAAAATCATTGAATTTAGCAATATTTTAACGTTTATCATCTCCTTTTCCTTCATGTGATTTAAACAAAATATCATCGAATTAGGCAATATTTTGCCGTTTTCCACGTTTTTGTGAATTTTCCGTCCATGGGTATTAATTCATATATATATACGATAAAAATGATGCAAACACATAATTGATTAGATAATAACCTTAAATACTTCATTTTCAATCATCTATTTGTTTCTCGTTAAAATACTGAGTAAGATATTGAAAAGGGGAGAAGTTCGGTTTTTATTGCATATATCGACGTTTCAGCCGGATTAGAGCGGTTTTACGTGTACATCTTCCATCGTTAATATAAACGGAAAATCAAGAACATTATAGTTAATTCTAAAGAAAACTCATTGTTTTTTATCATTTGTATTGGAAACAACATTGTCATATGTCTTTTCTTGGATCTAAATAATACGAAACCTCGCTCTATGATTTGAAGTTAAAATCCTCAAATATGGTTATATAGTGACTTTTTTCACGTTTTTCATGTAGTTTGATATTACGTAAATATATTCATTTTTACCAATATTTCGATTCTATTTCATGTAGTATTACGATATGTGATTTGGCCTTCAAATCTCAGAATTTCGCATAATATTGCATTTTAGGCAAGTTTTCTTGCATTTTGTTTCGTACGAAAAATCATCGAATATAGCAATATTTTGACGTTTATCATCTCCTTTTCCTTCATGTGATTTAAACAAAATATCATCGAATTAGGCAATATTATACCGTTTTCCACGTTTTTGTGAATTTTCAGTCCATGGGTTTTAATTCATATATATACGATAAAAATGATGCAAACACACAATTGATTAGATAATAACCTTAAATACTTCATTTTCAATCATCTATTTGTTTCTCGTTAAAATACTGAGTAAGATATTGAAAAGGGGAGAAGTTCGGTTTTTATTGCATATATCGACGTTTCAGCCGGATTAGAGCGGTTTTACGTGTACATCTTCCCTCGTTAATATAAACGGAAAATCAAGAACATTATAGTTAATTCTAATGAAAACACATTGTTTTTTATCATTTGTATTGGAAACAACATTTTCATATGATTTTTCTTGGATCTAAATAATACGAAACCTCGCTCTATTGTAACACTGTAAAAGTGTTTGGGTTAGTTTATTTAAAATATATATAGAATATGAGTCACAGACAGGGATTTGGAAAGGCGCCAGTTGTCTGCCTGAGATCTCACACCTCAAAGCGTTAATGACCTCAAGTGACCTGAGGTCAGATCATGAGAATTTCACCTTGCTTCCGCTAAGCTCTTAATTGTAGGCTGGTAGCCTTCAAACAAGCCGACGTTTAAGGAGTGGCTTGGTAGTGCCGGAGGCTATCTACTTGTGGGCGGAGTTAGCTACTAGGTTCCCCAATATAAACTCGGAGAGCTATCCAGCAGAAAGCATTAACAGACAGAACGGGAGTCAGCAGAAGCAGAGAAGACAGCCCTACCAGGGAGGCTGTCGGCCGGCAGGGCGGGAGTCTCTGTCAACTACAGACCCCCCCCCCCCCTCTCTATTCAACTTAGACTCAGTCCTCGGTGAGTGAACATTAAGGTGACTTGGTCGTGTTTTACAAGTGTTGTGTGATGATCAGGGGCAGTCAAGTTGTAGGGTTCTCGAATTCTTGGATGATGACTCACTTTGCATATTAAACTGGAACATTTTAATTGGATTGCTTAAATTATGATACTTCATGGGAAATATAATTATGAATTTATTATTTAAATTGTGTTTAACTTTGTTCCCTAGAGATTTGAGTTGAGGTGAGAAAGCCTCTGTGATTACTGGTTTCATGATTTAATGAGTACATGTTTGGAGTTGATACATGATAAAGATGGGACAGATTAATAATGAACTCATGATAACATCCTTTGAGAATTTTGTGATACAGGCAAGTTCCATTCCTTGTCTTGTATGTAATGATCATGAATGGATGGTGGCAGCATTTCGTCTTCTACTATCTACTCTTCTACTTCTATCTACTCTTCTACTTCTACCTATCTACACCTCTCCCTCCACCCATCTCTAAACTCTCACTTTCAACTAATGACCCTCCTCGCTCCTCCCACCTCCCTACCTCTTACCCCAAACCCTCACTAATTACTTCACTATTCATTTCTTTCCTTTCGCTTTCTCTTATACGTTTGTGGCAGTGATTCTGTATTCTAGAGTTCTCTCTAGAGTTTCGGGTAACTGATCAAGTGACAGCGCCTTGTAGTCTTAGCACCTAGGTAGTCAAATACCTAGGTTACAAGGTGTTGAACGAGAGAGGTTGCCTTAGGAACTCTGGGAGTGCTCTAGAATAGTTAGCTAACTGGGGACGGGATAACGGACTAGAGAGAGCTGTTTCCCCCGGCCTCGTTAGTTAACTGGGGGGGTGGAATAATGGACTAGATAGATAACCTCCCGTTACAATGATGGCAGCGGTGTTGAACAATGTTGTAGGTAGTTGGTGTTCTTTTAACATTGTTCAGTCCCACGTGTCTTTTTGCCGCTCAGGCGCTATCAGGGAGATCTTGACAGGTGTTTATTATTCGCGATTTAGCGAGCTTTTTTCAGGTTAGGAGATAGTGATTCTCTGGTGTTGTGTTTTAGTGATTTTGTGAGTTTTGTGAAGTTCAGGGAAGGTTCACCAGAACTTGCGGGTGAAGTGATTTATGTTAGTTATAAGATTTGGTGATTTTGGAACTTAGCGGTGTTGGTAGTGCAGGTCAGCTGAGTGTGACAGGTGACCTCGCATGTCCCACGGGGACACCCAGTCACCGCTGGTCTCCAGGTCAGTGGGGAGTGGCAGGTGTAGTTCTTAAGTAGTTTAAGTGTGGTTCTGCTCAGATTATTGCGATCGACTGTTTTACTCCATTTGAACGCAATAACCCGAGGTGTACTGGTATTGTACAGCATGCTAGTGTGGACTAGTGTGTCAGTAGACTTCACGTTGGGGACGCTCGACGTTAGATAGTCTGGTCACAGGGGTGACAACAGTTTTGAGTTGTTGACCGGCGGAGAAGCTAGGAAAACACTCTGGGTCACGTAGGTGGCTGTAGGTTAAGGGTGGGAGTAACGGCGGTTTATGTACTTAAGATTAGGAACGGTACAGTTAAGGTTAGGCTAGTGTTTTGTCTATTAGTGTTGATTTTTTTTTTGTGACTAGTTAAAAGTAGTGATGACCTTATTCTCTCTTCTCTAACTTTCCTCTGTTACTGTCTTATGTTCCACCAAGTCAGTATCATTCAGTGTTAATTGGATTATTAAAATTGAAGTGTAGTTGTTGCCAGGAGGAGAGCGGTATGATAGGACTGTGTAACCCTATACAAACTACAGGGTCACACAAACATCTTGGGAACACGTATTGTCGCCTTTCTGTTCATTTCACAGGTGGGAGCCAGAGGAGAGGCGCGACGCATATACAGAAGAGGGAGACGGCTGCTGTGTACCACACTCAGGGGCGTTTATCACCACCACCACGACCAGCCCACTACCTGGAGGTCATGGCTCCACCACCACCACCACCCCAGGGGACCCCAAGACGTAGCCCTCTCGGTCGGTCAACATTGGTCTACCCAGTGGACCCCAAGACGGACGGACCCCAGTGGACCCCAAGACGGACGGACCCCAGTGGACCCCAGGTCGTTCTGCAGACGACCCCAGACGACCCAGTAAAGATGGAAGAGGAACAACAACGACTCCAGTCTGTCCCACCAACATCGGTCTACCCAGGACGGACCCCAATGGACCCCAGGTCGCTTGTCAAAGACCCATGGGAGGAGGAAGAGAGAAGAAAGAAGAGAGAAGAAAGAAGAGAGAAGAAGGAAGAAAGAAGAAAGAAGAAAGAAGAAGAAGAAGATAAGACAAGCTGAGTGAGACACGATACCTAGTGTCCCTTGCTGGTGTCAGCATTATTGCATGGAGCGTAATTGCAAGACAGGATCGTTTGCCTTGACTGGCCGCCCCTCCTACAAGCATGTTGCTCTGTTGAGTGATTCTTCCTGTGTCATGCGGACTTGATGTGGCTGTCAGAAGTAGCTCTCTGAAGGAGGCGTGCTGGAGCAACAGGGAGGAAGAAGAGTAGGATGGGATTTCTACTGTTGGCAACTATATGAAGGTCTCGAAACTTGTAGTCCCTATAGCTGTGAAGAACCCCAATATACGTCTCTCATGGTGACTGACGTAGGGCCAATTACAGATCAGCTGGGACAACCGAATTCCACGGTCCTGTGCTCAGTTCAAGTAGTAACGGCTTTCGGGTTGACCAAGTGTTGTTGTGCGTTAACGACGGAGAAGCGACGGAGGCAGTTGTGTTGAAGAAATGTGGTACAGGATTATCTACAAGACCAAGCAGTGACGTCGCCCAGCCAGAGACAATGGACGTCTGTCTACATATTTCATTTTTTAGAATAGGATGATGTATATTTGTTTAGCTAGGATGTATTTTTTTTTTTCGTTAATAAAGTTGTTGCACACAGCTAGCTTGCTTTAGCAGTGTTGCAAAAACTTTATTTCGGGGAGAAGGGGAGATGTAACACTGTAAAAGTGTTTGGGTTAGTTTATTTAAAATATATATAGAATATGAGTCACAGACAGGGATTTGGAAAGGCGCCAGTTGTCTGCCTGAGATCTCACACCTCAAAGCGTTAATGACCTCAAGTGACCTGAGGTCAGATCATGAGAATTTCACCTTGCTTCCGCTAAGCTCTTAATTGTAGGCTGGTAGCCTTCAAACAAGCCGACGTTTAAGGAGTGGCTTGGTAGTGCCGGAGGCTATCTACTTGTGGGCGGAGTTAGCTACTAGGTTCCCCAATATAAACTCGGAGAGCTATCCAGCAGAAAGCATTAACAGACAGAACGGGAGTCAGCAGAAGCAGAGAAGACAGCCCTACCAGGGAGGCTGTCGGCCGGCAGGGCGGGAGTCTCTGTCAACTACAGACCCCCCCCCCCCTCTCTATTCAACTTAGACTCAGTCCTCGGTGAGTGAACATTAAGGTGACTTGGTCGTGTTTTACAAGTGTTGTGTGATGATCAGGGGCAGTCAAGTTGTAGGGTTCTCGAATTCTTGGATGATGACTCACTTTGCATATTAAACTGGAACATTTTAATTGGATTGCTTAAATTATGATACTTCATGGGAAATATAATTATGAATTTATTATTTAAATTGTGTTTAACTTTGTTCCCTAGAGATTTGAGTTGAGGTGAGAAAGCCTCTGTGATTACTGGTTTCATGATTTAATGAGTACATGTTTGGAGTTGATACATGATAAAGATGGGACAGATTAATAATGAACTCATGATAACATCCTTTGAGAATTTTGTGATACAGGCAAGTTCCATTCCTTGTCTTGTATGTAATGATCATGAATGGATGGTGGCAGCATTTCGTCTTCTACTATCTACTCTTCTACTTCTATCTACTCTTCTACTTCTACCTATCTACACCTCTCCCTCCACCCATCTCTAAACTCTCACTTTCAACTAATGACCCTCCTCGCTCCTCCCACCTCCCTACCTCTTACCCCAAACCCTCACTAATTACTTCACTATTCATTTCTTTCCTTTCGCTTTCTCTTATACGTTTGTGGCAGTGATTCTGTATTCTAGAGTTCTCTCTAGAGTTTCGGGTAACTGATCAAGTGACAGCGCCTTGTAGTCTTAGCACCTAGGTAGTCAAATACCTAGGTTACAAGGTGTTGAACGAGAGAGGTTGCCTTAGGAACTCTGGGAGTGCTCTAGAATAGTTAGCTAACTGGGGACGGGATAACGGACTAGAGAGAGCTGTTTCCCCCGGCCTCGTTAGTTAACTGGGGGGGTGGAATAATGGACTAGATAGAGTTTTTCCCCCCACCTCCCGTTACACTATGATTTGAAGGTAAAATCCTCAAATATGGTTATATAGTGACTTTTTTCACGTTTTTCATGTAGTTTGATATTACGTAAATATATTCATTTTACCAATATTTCGATACTATTTCATGTAGTATTACGATATGTGATTTGGCCTTCAAATCTCAGAATTTCGGATAATATTGCATTTTAGGCAAGTTTTCTTGCATTTTGTTTCGTACGAAAAATCATCGAATATAGCAATATTTTGACGTTTATCATCTCCTTTTCCTTCATGTGATTTAAACAAAATATCGAATTAGGCACTATTATGCCGTTTTACACGTTTTTGTGAATTTTCAGTCCATGGGTTTTAATTCATATATATACGATAAAATGATGCAAACACACAATTGATTAGATAATAACCTTAAATACTTCATTTTCAATCATCTATTTGTTTCTCGTTAAAATACTGAGTAAGATATTGAAAAGGGGAGAAGTTCGGTTTTTATTGCATATATCGACGTTTCAGCCGGATTAGAGCGGTTTTACGTGTACATCTTCCATCGTTAATATAAACGGAAAATCAAGAACATTATAGTTAATTCTAAAGAAAACTCATTGTTTTTTATCATTTGTATTGGAAACAACATTGTCATATGTCTTTTCTTGGATCTAAATAATACGAAACCTCGCTCTATGATTTGAAGTTAAAATCCTCAAATATGGTTATATAGTGACTTTTTTCACGTTTTTCATGTAGTTTGATATTACGTAAATATATTCATTTTTACCAATATTTCGATTCTATTTCATGTAGTATTACGATATGTGATTTGGCCTTCAAATCTCAGAATTTCGCATAATATTGCATTTTAGGCAAGTTTTCTTGCATTTTGTTTCGTACGAAAAATCATCGAATATAGCAATATTTTGACGTTTATCATCTCCTTTTCCTTCATGTGATTTAAACAAAATATCATCGAATTAGGCAATATTATACCGTTTTCCACGTTTTTGTGAATTTTCAGTCCATGGGTTTTAATTCATATATATACGATAAAAATGATGCAAACACACAATTGATTAGATAATAACCTTAAATACTTCATTTTCAATCATCTATTTGTTTCTCGTTAAAATACTGAGTAAGATATTGAAAAGGGGAGAAGTTCGGTTTTTATTGCATATATCGACGTTTCAGCCGGATTAGAGCGGTTTTACGTGTACATCTTCCCTCGTTAATATAAACGGAAAATCAAGAACATTATAGTTAATTCTAATGAAAACACATTGTTTTTTATCATTTGTATTGGAAACAACATTTTCATATGATTTTTCTTGGATCTAAATAATACGAAACCTCGCTCTATGATTTGAAGGTAAAATCCTCAAATATGGTTATATAGTGACTTTTTTCACGTTTTTCATGTAGTTTGATATTACGTAAATATATTCATTTTACCAATATTTCGATACTATTTCATGTAGTATTACGATATGTGATTTGGCCTTCAAATCTCAGAATTTCGGATAATATTGCATTTTAGGCAAGTTTTCTTGCATTTTGTTTCGTACGAAAAATCATCGAATATAGCAATATTTTGACGTTTATCATCTCCTTTTCCTTCATGTGATTTAAACAAAATATCGAATTAGGCACTATTATGCCGTTTTACACGTTTTTGTGAATTTTCAGTCCATGGGTTTTAATTCATATATATACGATAAAAATGATGCAAACACACAATTGATTAGATAATAACCTTAAATACTTCATTTTCAATCATCTATTTGTTTCTCGTTAAAATACTGAGTAAGATATTGAAAAGGGGAGAAGTTCGGTTTTTATTGCATATATCGACGTTTCAGCCGGATTAGAGCGGTTTTACGTGTACATCTTCCATCGTTAATATAAACGGAAAATCAAGAACATTATAGTTAATTCTAATGAAAACACATTCTTTTTTATCATTTGTATTGGAAACAACATTGTCATATGTCTTTTCTTGGATCTAAATAATACGAAACCTCGCTCTATGATTTGAAGGTAAAATCCTCAAATATGGTTATATAGTGACTTTTTTCACGTTTTTCATGTAGTTTGATATTACGTAAATATATTCATTTTTACCAATGTTTCGATACTATTTCATGTTGTATCACGATGTGATTTGGCCTTCAAATCTCAGAATTTCGCATAATATTGCATTTTAAGCAAGTTTTCTTGCATTTTGCTTCGTACGAAAAATCATCGAATTTAGCAATATTTTAACGTTTATCATCTCCTTTTCCTTCATGTGATTTAAACAAAATATCATCGAATTAGGCAATATTTTGCCGTTTTCCACGTTTTTGTGAATTTTCCGTCCATGGGTATTAATTCATATATATATACGATAAAAATGATGCAAACACATAATTGATTAGATAATAACCTTAAATACTTCATTTTCAATCATCTATTTGTTTCTCGTTAAAATACTGAGTAAGATATTGAAAAGGGGAGAAGTTCGGTTTTTATTGCATATATCGACGTTTCAGCCGGATTAGAGCGGTTTTATGTGTACATCTTCCATCGTTAATATAAACGGAAAATCAAGAACATTATAGTTAATTCTAATGAAAACACATTCTTTTTTATCATTTGTATTGGAAACAACATAGTCATATGTCTTTTCTTGGATCTAAATAATACGAAACCTCGCTCTATGATTTGAAGGTAAAATCCTCAAATATGGTTATATAGTGACTTTTTTCACGTTTTTCATGTAGTTTGATATTACGTAAATATATTCATTTTTACCAATATTTCGATACTATTTCATGTTGTATCACGATGTGATTTGGCCTTCAAATCTCAGAATTTCGCATAATATTGCATTTTAAGCAAGTTTTCTTGCATTTTGCTTCGTACGAAAAATCATCGAATTTAGCAATATTTTAACGTTTATCATCTCCTTTTCCTTCATGTGATTTAAACAAAATATCATCGAATTAGGCAATATTTTGCCGTTTTCCACGTTTTTGTGAATTTTCCGTCCATGGGTATTAATTCATATATATATGCGATAAAAATGATGCAAACACATAATTGATTAGATAATAACCTTAAATACTTCATTTTCAATCATCTATTTGTTTCTCGTTAAAATACTGAGTAAGATATTGAAAAGGGGAGAAGTTCGGTTTTTATTGCATATATCGACGTTTCAGCCGGATTAGAGCGGTTTTACGTGTACATCTTCCATCGTTAATATAAACGGAAAATCAAGAACATTATAGTTAATTCTAATGAAAACACATTGTTTTTTATCATTTGTATTGGAAACAACATTGTCATATGTCTTTTCTTGGATCTAAATAATACGAAACCTCGCTCTATGATTTGAAGTTAAAATCCTCAAATATGGTTATATAGTGACTTTTTTCACGTTTTTCATGTAGTTTGATATTACGTAAATATATTCATTTTACTAATATTTCGATACTATTTCATGTAGTATTACGATATGTGATTTGGACTTCAAATCTCAGAATTTCGGATAATATTGCATTTTAGGCAAGTTTTCTTGCATTTTGTTTCGTACGAAAAATCATCGAATATAGCAATATTTTGACGTTTATCATCTCCTTTTCATTCATGTGATTTAAACAAAATATCGAATTAGGCAATATTATGCCGTTTTACACGTTTTTGTGAATTTTCAGTCCACGGGTTTTAATTCATATATATACGATAAAAATGATGCAAACACATAATTGATTAGATAATAACCTTAAATACTTCATTTTCAATCATCTATTTCTTTCTCGTTAAAATACTGAGTAAGATATTGAAAAGGGGAGAAGTTCGGTTTTTATTGCATATATCGACGTTTCAACAGGATTAGAGCGGTTTTACGTGTACATCTTCCCTCGTTAATATAAACGGAAAATCAAGAACATTATAGTTAATTCTAATGAAAACACATTGTTTTTTATCATTTGTATTGGAAACAACATTGTCATATGTCTTTTCTTGGAACTAAATAATACGAAAACTCGCTCTATGATTTGAAGTTAAAATCCTCAAATATGGTTATATAGTGACTTTTTTCACGTTTTTCATGTTGTTTGATATTACGTAAATATATTCATTTTTACCAATATTTCGATACTATTTCATGTAGTATTACGATATGTGATTTGGCCTTCAAATCTCAGAATTTCGCATAATATTGCATTTTAGGCAAGTTTTCTTGCATTTTGTTTCGTACGAAAAATCATCGAATATAGCATTATTTTGACGTTTATCATCTCCTTTTCCTTCATGTGATTTAAACAAAATATCATCGAATTAGGCAATATTATGCCGTTTTACACTTTTTTGTGAATTTTCAGTCCACGGGTTTTAATTCATATATATATGATAAAAATGATGCAAACACATAATTGATTAGATAATAACCTTAAATACTTCATTTTCAATCATCTATTTGTTTCTCGTTAAAATACTGAGTAAGATATTGAAAAGGGGAGAAGTTCGGTTTTTATTGCATATATCGACGTTTCAGCCGGATTAGAGCGGTTTTACGTGTACATCTTCCATCGTTAATATAAACGGAAAATCAAGAACATTATAGTTAATTCTAATGAAAACACATTGTTTTTTATCATTTGTATTGGAAACAACATTGTCATATGTCTTTTCTTGGATCTAAATAATACGAAACCTCGCTCTATGATTTGAAGTTAAAATCCTCAAATATGGTTATATAGTGACTTTTTTCACGTTTTTCATGTTGTTTGATATTACGTAAATATATTCATTTTTACCAATATTTCGATACTATTTCATGTTGTATCACGATGTGATTTGGAATTCAAATCTCAGAATTTCGCATAATATTGCATTTTAAGCAAGTTTTCTTGCATTTTGCTTCGTACGAAAAATCATCGAATTTAGCAATATTTTAACGTTTATCATCTCCTTTTCCTTCATGTGATTTAAACAAAATATCATCGAATTAGGCAATATTTTGCCGTTTTCCACGTTTTTGTGAATTTTCCGTCCATGGGTAATAATTCATATATATATACGATAAAAATGATGCAAACACATAATTGATTAGATAATAACCTTAAATACTTCATTTTCAATCATCTATTTGTTTCTCGTTAAAATACTGAGTAAGATATTGAAAAAGGGAGAAGTTCGGTTTTTATTGCATATATCGACGTTTCAGCCGGATTAGAGCGGTTTTACGTGTACATCTTCCATCGTTAATATAAACGGAAAATCAAGAACATTATAGTTAATTCTAATGAAAACACATTGTTTTTTATCATTTGTATTGGAAACAACATTGTCATATGTCTTTTCTTGGATCTAAATAATACGAAACCTCGCTCTATGATTTGAAGTTAAAATCCTCAAATATGGTTATATAGTGACTTTTTTCACGTTTTTCATGTTGTTTGATATTACGTAAATATATTAATTTTTACCAATATTTCGATACTATTTCATGTAGTATTACGATATGTGATTTGGCCTTCAAATCTCAGAATTTCGCATAATATTGCATTTTAGGCAAGTTTTCTTGCATTTTGTTTCGTACGAAAAATCATCGAATATAGCAATATTTTGACGTTTATCATCTCCTTTTCCTTCATGTGATTTAAACAAAATATCATCGAATTAGGCAATATTATGCCGTTTTCCACGCTTTTGTGAATTTTCAGTCCATGGGTTTTAATTCATATATATACGATAAAAATGATGCAAACACACAATTGATTAGATAATAACCTTAAATACTTCATTTTCAATCATCTATTTGTTTCACGTTAAAATACTGAGTAAGATATTGAAAAGGGGAGAAGTTCGGTTTTTATTGCATATATCGACGTTTCAGCCGGATTAGAGCGGTTTTACGTGTTCATCTTCCCTCGTTAATATAAACGGAAAATCAAGAACATTATAGTTAATTCTAATGAAAACACATTGTTTTTTATCATTTGTATTGGAAACAACATTGTCATATGTCTTTTCTTGGAACTAAATAATACGAAAACTCGCTCTATGATTTGAAGTTAAAATCCTCAAATATGGTTATATAGTGACTTTTTTCACGTTTTTCATGTAGTTTGATATTACGTATATATATTCATTTTTACCAATATTTCGATACTATTTCATGTAGTATCACGATATGTGATTTGGCCTTCAAATCTCAGAATTTCGCATAATATTGCATTTTAAGCAAGTTTTCTTGCATTTTGCTTCGTACGAAAAATCATCGAATTTAGCAATATTTTAACGTTTATCATCTCCTTTTCCTTCATGTGATTTAAACAAAATATCATCGAATTAGGCAATATTTTGCCGTTTTCCACGTTTTTGTGAATTTTCCGTCCATGGGTATTAATTCATATATATATATACGATAAAAATGATGCAAACACATAATTGATTAGATAATAACGTTAAATACTTCATTTTCAATCATCTATTTGTTTCTCGTTAAAATACTGAGTAAGATATTGAAAAGGGGAGAAGTTCGGTTTTTATTGCATATATCGACGTTTCAGCCGGATTAGAGCGGTTTTACGTGTACATCTTCCATCGTTAATATAAACGGAAAATCAAGAACATTATAGTTAATTCTAATGAAAACACATTGTTTTTTATCATTTGTATTGGAAACAACATTGTCATATGTCTTTTCTTGGATCTAAATAATACGAAACCTCGCTCTATGATTTGAAGTTAAAATCCTCAAATATGGTTATATAGTGACTTTTTTCACGTTTTTCATGTAGTTTGATATTACGTAAATATATTCATTTTACCAATATTTCGATACTATTTCATGTAGTATTACGATATGTGATTTGGCCTTCAAATCTCAGAATTTCGGATAATATTGCATTTTAGGCAAGTTTTCTTGCCTTTTGTTTCGTACGAAAAATCATCGAATATAGCAATATTTTGACGTTTATCATCTCCTTTTCCTTCATGTGATTTAAACAAAATATCGAATTAGGCAATATTATGCCGTTTTACAGGTTTTTGTGAATTTTCAGTCCATGGGTTTTAATTCATATATATACGATAAAAATGATGCAAACACACAATTGATTAGATAATAACCTTAAATACTTCATTTTCAATCATCTATTTGTTTCTCGTTAAAATACTGAGTAAGATATTGAAAAGGGGAGAAGTTCGGTTTTTATTGCATATATCGACGTTTCAGCCGGATTAGAGCGGTTTTACGTGTACATCTTCCCTCGTTAATATAAACGGAAAATCAAGAACATTATAGTTAATTCTAATGAAAACACATTGTTTTTTATCATTTGTATTGGAAACAACATTGTCATATGTCTTTTCTTGGATCTAAATAATACGAAACCTCGCTCTATGATTTGAAGTTAAAATCCTCAAATATAGTTATATAGTGACTTTTTTCACGTTTTTCATGTTGTTTGATATTACGTAAATATATTCATTTTTACCAATATTTCGATACTATTTCATGTTGTATCACGATGTGATTTGGCCTTCAAATCTCAGAATTTCGCATAATATTGCATTTTAAGCAAGTTTTCTTGCATTTTGCTTCGTACGAAAAATCATCGAATTTAGCAATATTTTAACGTTTATCATCTCCTTTTCCTTCATGTGATTTAAACAAAATATCATCGAATTAGGCAATATTTTGCCGTTTTCCACGTTTTTGTGAATTTTCCGTCCATGGGTAATAATTCATATATATATACGATAAAAATGATGCAAACACATAATTGATTAGGTAATAACCTTAAATACTTCATTTTCAATCATCTATTTGTTTCTCGTTAAAATACTGAGTAAGATATTGAAAAGGGGAGAAGTTCGGTTTTTATTGCATATATCGACGTTTCAGCCGGATTAGAGCGGTTTTACGTGTACATCTTCCATCGTTAATATAAACGGAAAATCAAGAACATTATAGTTAATTCTAATGAAAACACATTGTTTTTTATCATTTGTATTGGAAACAACATTGTCATATGTCTTTTCTTGGAACTAAATAATACGAAAACTCGCTCTATGATTTGAAGTTAAAATCCTCAAATATGGTTATATAGTGACTTTTTTCACGTTTTTCATGTAGTTTGATATTACGTATATATATTCATTTTTACCAATATTTCGATACTATTTCATGTAGTATCACGATATGTGATTTGGCCTTCAAATCTCAGAATTTCGCATAATATTGCATTTTAAGCAAGTTTTCTTGCATTTTGCTTCGTACGAAAAATCATCGAATTTAGCAATATTTTAACGTTTATCATCTCCTTTTCCTTCATGTGATTTAAACAAAATATCATCGAATTAGGCAATATTTTGCCGTTTTCCACGTTTTTGTGAATTTTCCGTCCATGGGTATTAATTCATATATATATACGATAAAAATGATGCAAACACATAATTGATTAGATAATAACGTTAAATACTTCATTTTCAATCATCTATTTGTTTCTCGTTAAAATACTGAGTAAGATATTGAAAAGGGGAGAAGTTCGGTTTTTATTGCATATATCGACGTTTCAGCCGGATTAGAGCGGTTTTACGTGTACATCTTCCATCGTTAATATAAACGGAAAATCAAGAACATTATAGTTAATTCTAATGAAAACACATTGTTTTTTATCATTTGTATTGGAAACAACATTGTCATATGTCTTTTCTTGGATCTAAATAATACGAAACCTCGCTCTATGATTTGAAGTTAAAATCCTCATATATGGTTATATAGTGACTTTTTTCACGTTTTTCATGTAGTTTGATATTACGTAAATATATTCATTTTACCAATATTTCGATACTATTTCATGTAGTATTACGATATGTGATTTGGCCTTCAAATCTCAGAATTTCGGATAATATTGCATTTTAGGCAAGTTTTCTTGCCTTTTGTTTCGTACGAAAAATCATCGAATATAGCAATATTTTGACGTTTATCATCTCCTTTTCCTTCATGTGATTTAAACAAAATATCGAATTAGGCAATATTATGCCGTTTTACAGGTTTTTGTGAATTTTCAGTCCATGGGTTTTAATTCATATATATACGATAAAAATGATGCAAACACACAATTGATTAGATAATAACCTTAAATACTTCATTTTCAATCATCTATTTGTTTCTCGTTAAAATACTGAGTAAGATATTGAAAAGGGGAGAAGTTCGGTTTTTATTGCATATATCGACGTTTCAGCCGGATTAGAGCGGTTTTACGTGTACATCTTCCCTCGTTAATATAAACGGAAAATCAAGAACATTATAGTTAATTCTAATGAAAACACATTGTTTTTTATCATTTGTATTGGAAACAACATTGTCATATGTCTTTTCTTGGATCTAAATAATACGAAACCTCGCTCTATGATTTGAAGTTAAAATCCTCAAATATAGTTATATAGTGACTTTTTTCACGTTTTTCATGTTGTTTGATATTACGTAAATATATTCATTTTTACCAATATTTCGATACTATTTCATGTTGTATCACGATGTGATTTGGCCTTCAAATCTCAGAATTTCGCATAATATTGCATTTTAAGCAAGTTTTCTTGCATTTTGCTTCGTACGAAAAATCATCGAATTTAGCAATATTTTAACGTTTATCATCTCCTTTTCCTTCATGTGATTTAAACAAAATATCATCGAATTAGGCAATATTTTGCCGTTTTCCACGTTTTTGTGAATTTTCCGTCCATGGGTAATAATTCATATATATATACGATAAAAATGATGCAAACACATAATTGATTAGGTAATAACCTTAAATACTTCATTTTCAATCATCTATTTGTTTCTCGTTAAAATACTGAGTAAGATATTGAAAAGGGGAGAAGTTCGGTTTTTATTGCATATATCGACGTTTCAGCCGGATTAGAGCGGTTTTACGTGTACATCTTCCATCGTTAATATAAACGGAAAATCAAGAACATTATAGTTAATTCAAATGAAAACACATTGTTTTTTATCATTTGTATTGGAAACAACATTGTCATATGTCTTTTCTTGGATCTAAATAATACGAAACCTCGCTCTATGATTTGAAGTTAAAATCCTCAAATATGGTTATATAGTGACTTTTTTCACGTTTTTCATGTTGTTTGATATTACGTAAATATATTCATTTTTACCAATATTTCGATACTATTTCATGTAGTATTACGATATGTGATTTGGCCTTCAAATCTCAGAATTTCGCATAATATTGCATTTTAGGCAAGTTTTCTTGCATTTTGTTTCGTACGAAAAATCATCGAATATAGCAATATTTTGACGTTTATCATCTCCTTTTCCTTCATGTGATTTAAACAAAATATCATCGAATTAGGCAATATTATGCCGTTTTCCACGCTTTTGTGAATTTTCAGTCCATGGGTTTTAATTCATATATATACGATAAAAATGATGCAAACACACAATTGATTAGATAATAACCTTAAATACTTCATTTTCAATCATCTATTTGTTTCACGTTAAAATACTGAGTAAGATATTGAAAAGGGGAGAAGTTCGGTTTTTATTGCATATATCGACGTTTCAGCCGGATTAGAGCGGTTTTACGTGTTCATCTTCCCTCGTTAATATAAACGGAAAATCAAGAACATTATAGTTAATTCTAATGAAAACACATTGTTTTTTATCATTTGTATTGGAAACAACATTGTCATATGTCTTTTCTTGGAACTAAATAATACGAAAACTCGCTCTATGATTTGAAGTTAAAATCCTCAAATATGGTTATATAGTGACTTTTTCCCGTTTTTCATGTAGTTTGATATTACGTATATATATTCATTTTTACCAATATTTCGATACTATTTCATGTAGTATCACGATATGTGATTTGGCCTTCAAATCTCAGAATTTCGCACAATATTGCATTTTAAGCAAGTTTTCTTGCATTTTGCTTTGTACGAAAAATCATCGAATTTAGCAATATTTTAACGTTTATCATCTCCTTTTCCTTCATGTGATTTAAACAAAATATCATCGAATTAGGCAATATTTTGCCGTTTTCCACGTTTTTGTGAATTTTCCGTCCATGGGTATTAATTCATATATATATACGATAAAAATGATGCAAACAGATAATTGATTCGATAATAACGTTAAATACTTCATTTTCAATCATCTATTTGTTTCTCGTTAAAATACTGAGTAAGATATTGAAAAGGGGAGAAGTTCGGTTTTTATTGCATATATCGACGTTTCAGCCGGATTAGAGCGGTTTTACGTGTACATCTTCCATCGTTAATATAAACGGAAAATCAAGAACATTATAGTTAATTCTAATGAAAACACATTGTTTTTTATCATTTGTATTGGAAACAACATTGTCATATGTCTTTTCTTGGATCTAAATAATACGAAACCTCGCTCTATGATTTGAAGTTAAAATCCTCAAATATGGTTATATAGTGACTTTTTTCACGTTTTTCATGTTGTTTGATATTACGTAAATATATTCATTTTTACCAATATTTCGATACTATTTCATGTTGTATCACGATGTGATTTGGCCTTCAAATCTCAGAATTTCGCATAATATTGCATTTTAAGCAAGTTTTCTTGCATTTTGCTTCGTACGAAAAATCATCGAATTTAGCAATATTTTAACGTTTATCATCTCCTTTTCCTTCATGTGATTTAAACAAAATATCATCGAATTAGGCAATATTTTGCCGTTTTCCACGTTTTTGTGAATTTTCCGTCCATGGGTAATAATTCATATATATATACGATAAAAATGATGCAAACACATAATTGATTACATAATAACCTTAAATACTTCATTTTCAATCATCTATTTGTTTCTCGTTAAAATACTGAGTAAGATATTGAAAAGGGGAGAAGTTCGGTTTTTATTGCATATATCGACGTTTCAGCCGGATTAGAGCGGTTTTACGTGTACATCTTCCATCGTTAATATAAACGGAAAATCAAGAACATTATAGTTAATTCTAATGAAAACACATTGTTTTTTATCATTTGTATTGGAAACAACATTGTCATATGTCTTTTCTTGGATCTAAATAATACGAAACCTCGCTCTATGATTTGAAGTTAAAATCCTCAAATATGGTTATATAGTGACTTTTTTCACGTTTTTCATGTTGTTTGATATTACGTAAATATATTCATTTTTACCAATATTTCGATACTATTTCATGTAGTATTACGATATGTGATTTGGCCTTCAAATCTCAGAATTTCGCATAATATTGCATTTTAGGCAAGTTTTCTTGCATTTTGTTTCGTACGAAAAATCATCGAATATAGCAATATTTTGACGTTTATCATCTCCTTTTCCTTCATGTGATTTAAACAAAATATCATCGAATTAGGCAATATTATGCCGTTTTCCACGCTTTTGTGAATTTTCAGTCCATGGGTTTTAATTCAAATATATACGATAAAAATGATGCAAACACACAATTGATTAGATAATAACCTTAAATACTTCATTTTCAATCATCTATTTGTTTCACGTTAAAATACTGAGTAAGATATTGAAAAGGGGAGAAGTTCGGTTTTTATTGCATATATCGACGTTTCAGCCGGATTAGAGCGGTTTTACGTGTTCATCTTCCCTCGTTAATATAAACGGAAAATCAAGAACATTATAGTTAATTCTAATGAAAACACATTGTTTTTTATCATTTGTATTGGAAACAACATTGTCATATGTCTTTTCTTGGAACTAAATAATACGAAAACTCGCTCTATGATTTGAAGTTAAAATCCTCAAATATGGGTATATAGTGACTTTTTTCACGTTTTTCATGTAGTTTGATATTACGTAAATATATTCATTTTTACCAATATTTCGATACTATTTCATGTAGTATTACGATATGTGATTTGGCCTTCAAATCTCAGAATTTCGCATAATATTGCATTTTAGGCAAGTTTTCTTGCATTTTGTTTCGTACGAAAAATCATCGAATATAGCAATATTTTGACGTTTATCATCTCCTTTTCCTTCATGTGATTTAAACAAAATATCATCGAATTAGGCAATATTATGCCGTTTTCCACGTTTTTGTGAATTTTCAGTCCACGGGTTTTAATTCATATATATACGATAAAAATGATGCAAACACATAATTGATTAGATAATAACCTTAAATACTTCATTTTCAATCATCTATTTGTTTCTCGTTAAAATACTGAGTAAGATATTGAAAAGGGGAGAAGTTCGGTTTTTATTGCATATATCGACGTTTCAGCCGGATTAGAGCGGTTTTACGTGTACATCTTCCATCGTTAATATAAACGGAAAATCAAGAACATTATAGTTAATTCTAATGAAAACACATTGTTTTTTATCATTTGTATTGGAAACAACATTGTCATATGTCTTTTCTTGGATCTAAATAATACGAAACCTCGCTCTATGATTTGAAGTTAAAATCCTCAAATATGGTTAGATAGTGACTTTTTTCACGTTTTTCATGTAGTTTGATATTACGTAAATATATTCATTTTACCAATATTTCGATACTATTTCATGTAGTATTACGATATGTGATTTGGCCTTCAAATCTCAGAATTTCGGATAATATTGCATTTTAGGCAAGTTTTCTTGCCTTTTGTTTCGTACGAAAAATCATCGAATATAGCAATATTTTGACGTTTATCATCTCCTTTTCCTTCATGTGATTTAAACAAAATATCGAATTAGGCAATATTATGCCGTTTTACACGTTTTTGTGAATTTTCAGTCCATGGGATTTAATTCATATATATACGATAAAAATGATGCAAACATACAATTGATTAGATAATAACCTTAAATACTTCATTTTCAATCATCTATTTGTTTCTCGTTAAAATACTGAGTAAGATATTGAAAAGGGGAGAAGTTCGGTTTTTATTGCATATATCGACGTTTCAGCCGGATTAGAGCGGTTTTACGTGTACATCTTCCCTCGTTAATATAAACGGAAAATCAAGAACATTATAGTTAATTCTAATGAAAACACATTGTTTTTTATCATTTGTATTGGAAACAACATTGTCATATGTCTTTTCTTGGAACTAAATAATACGAAAACTCGCTCTATGATTTGAAGTTAAAATCCTCAAATATGGTTATATAGTGACTTTTTTCACGTTTTTCATGTAGTTTGATATTACGTAAATATATTCATTTTTTCCAATATTTCGATACTATTTCATGTAGTATTACGATATGTGATTTGGCCTTCAAATCTCAGAATTTCGCATAATATTGCATTTTAGGCAAGTTTTCTTGCATTTTGTTTCGTACGAAAAATCATCGTATATAGCAATATTTTGACGTTTATCATCTCCTTTTCCTTCATGTGATTTAAACAAAATATCATCGAATTAGGCAATATTATGCCGTTTTCCACGTTTTTGTGAATTTTCAGTCCACGGGTTTTAATTCATATATATACGATAAAAATGATGCAAACACATAATTGATTAGATAATAACCTTAAATACTTCATTTTCAATCATCTATTTCTTTCTCGTTAAAATACTGAGTAAGATATTGAAAAGGGGAGAAGTTCGGTTTTTATTGCATATATCGACGTTTCAGCCGGATTAGAGCGGTTTTACGTGTACATCTTCCATCGTTAATATAAACGGAAAATCAAGAACATTATAGTTAATTCTAATGAAAACACATTCTTTTTTATCATTTGTATTGGAAACAACATTGTCATATGTCTTTTCTTGGATCTAAATAATACGAAACCTCGCTCTATGATTTGAAGTTAAAATCCTCAAATATGGTTATATAGTGACTTTTTTCACGTTTTTCATGTAGTTTGATATTACGTATATATATTCATTTTTACCAATATTTCGATACTATTTCATGTAGTATCACGATATGTGATTTGGCCTTCAAATCTCAGAATTTCGCATAATATTGCATTTTAAGCAAGTTTTCTTGCATTTTGCTTCGTACGAAAAATCATCGAATTTAGCAATATTTTAACGTTTATCATCTCCTTTTCCTTCATGTGATTTAAACAAAATATCATCGAATTAGGCAATATTTTGCCGTTTTCCACGTTTTTGTGAATTTTCCGTCCATGGGTATTAATTCATATATATATACGATAAAAATGATGCAAACACATAATTGATTAGATAATAACCTTAAATACTTCATTTTCAATCATCTATTTGTTTCTCGTTAAAATACTGAGTAAGATATTGAAAAGGGGAGAAGTTCGGTTTTTATTGCATATATCGACGTTTCAGCCGGATTAGAGCGGTTTTACGTGTACATCTTCCATCGTTAATATAAACGGAAAATCAAGAACATTATAGTTAATTCTAATGAAAACACATTGTTTTTTATCATTTGTATTGGAAACAACATTGTCATATGTCTTTTCTTGGATCTAAATAATACGAAACTTCGCTCTATGATTTGAAGTTAAAATCCTCAAATATGGTTATATAGTGACTTTTTTCACGTTTTTCATGTAGTTTGATATTACGTATATATATTCATTTTTACCAATATTTCGATACTATTTCATGTAGTATCACGATATGTGATTTGGCCTTCAAATCTCAGAATTTCGCATAATATTGCATTTTAAGCAAGTTTTCTTGCATTTTGCTTCGTACGAAAAATCATCGAATTTAGCAATATTTTAACGTTTATCATCTCCTTTTCCTTCATGTGATTTAAACAAAATATCATCGAATTAGGCAATATTTTGCCGTTTTCCACGTTTTTGTGAATTTTCCGTCCATGGGTATTAATTCATATATATATACGATAAAAATGATGCAAACACATAATTGATTAGATAATAACCTTAAATACTTCATTTTCAATCATCTATTTGTTTCTCGTTAAAATACTGAGTAAGATATTGAAAAGGGGAGAAGTTCGGTTTTTATTGCATATATCGACGTTTCAGCCGGATTAGAGCGGTTTTACGTGTACATCTTCCATCGTTAATATAAACGGAAAATCAAGAACATTATAGTTAATTCTAATGAAAACACATTGTTTTTTATCATTTGTATTGGAAACAACATTGTCATATGTCTTTTCTTGGATCTAAATAATACGAAACCTCGCTCTATGATTTGAAGTTAAAATCCTCAAATATGGTTATATAGTGACTTTTTTCACGTTTTTCATGTAGTTTGATATTACGTAAATATATTCATTTTACCAATATTTCGATACTATTTCATGTAGTATTACGATATGTGATTTGGCCTTCAAATCTCAGAATTTCGGATAATATTGCATTTTAGGCAAGTTTTCTTGCCTTTTGTTTCGTACGAAAAATCATCGAATATAGCAATATTTTGACGTTTATCATCTCCTTTTCCTTCATGTGATTTAAACAAAATATCGAATTAGGCAATATTATGCCGTTTTACACGTTTTTGTGAATTTTCAGTCCATGGGTTTTAATTCATATATATACGATAAAAATGATGCAAACACACAATTGATTAGATAATAACCTTAAATACTTCATTTTCAATCATCTATTTGTTTCTCGTTAAAATACTGAGTAAGATATTGAAAAGGGGAGAAGTTCGGTTTTTATTGCATATATCGACGTTTCAGCCGGATTAGAGCGGTTTTACGTGTACATCTTCCCTCGTTAATATAAACGGAAAATCAAGAACATTATAGTTAATTCTAATGAAAACACATTGTTTTTTATCATTTGTATTGGAAACAACATTGTCATATGTCTTTTCTTGGAACTAAATAATACGAAAACTCGCTCTATGATTTGAAGTTAAAATCCTCAAATATGGTTATATAGTGACTTTTTTCACGTTTTTCATGTAGTTTGATATTACGTAAATATATTCATTTTTACCAATATTTCGATACTATTTCATGTAGTATTACGATATGTGATTTGGCCTTCAAATCTCAGAATTTCGCATAATATTGCATTTTAGGCAAGTTTTCTTGCATTTTGTTTCGTACGAAAAATCATCGAATATAGCAATATTTTGACGTTTATCATCTCCTTTTCCTTCATGTGATTTAAACAAAATATCATCGAATTAGGCAATATTATGCCGTTTTCCACGTTTTTGTGAATTTTCAGTCCACGGGTTTTAATTCATATATATACGATAAAAATGATGCAAACACATAATTGATTAGATAATAACCTTAAATACTTCATTTTCAATCATCTATTTCTTTCTCGTTAAAATACTGAGTAAGATATTGAAAAGGGGAGAAGTTCGGTTTTTATTGCATATATCGACGTTTCAGCCGGATTAGAGCGGTTTTACGTGTACATCTTCCATCGTTAATATAAACGGAAAATCAAGAACATTATAGTTAATTCTAATGAAAACACATTCTTTTTTATCATTTGTATTGGAAACAACATTGTCATATGTCTTTTCTTGGATCTAAATAATACGAAACCTCGCTCTATTATTTGAAGTTAAAATCCTCAAATATGGTTATATAGTGACTTTTTTCACGTTTTTCATGTAGTTTGATATTACGTATATATATTCATTTTTACCAATATTTCGATACTATTTCATGTAGTATCACGATATGTGATTTGGCCTTCAAATCTCAGAATTTCGCATAATATTGCATTTTAAGCAAGTTTTCTTGCATTTTGCTTCGTACGAAAAATCATCGAATTTAGCAATATTTTAACGTTTATCATCTCCTTTTCCTTCATGTGATTTAAACAAAATATCATCGAATTAGGCAATATTTTGCCGTTTTCCACGTTTTTGTGAATTTTCCGTCCATGGGTATTAATTCATATATATATACGATAAAAATGATGCAAACACATAATTGATTAGATAATAACCTTAAATACTTCATTTTCAATCATCTATTTGTTTCTCGTTAAAATACTGAGTAAGATATTGAAAAGGGGAGAAGTTCGGTTTTTATTGCATATATCGACGTTTCAGCCGGATTAGAGCGGTTTTACGTGTACATCTTCCATCGTTAATATAAACGGAAAATCAAGAACATTATAGTTAATTCTAATGAAAACACATTGTTTTTTATCATTTGTATTGGAAACAACATTGTCATATGTCTTTTCTTGGATCTAAATAATACGAAACCTCGCTCTATGATTTGAAGTTAAAATCCTCAAATATGGTTATATAGTGACTTTTTTCACGTTTTTCATGTAGTTTGATATTACGTAAATATATTCATTTTACCAATATTTCGATACTATTTCATGTAGTATTACGATATGTGATTTGGCCTTCAAATCTCAGAATTTCGGATAATATTGCATTTTAGGCAAGTTTTCTTGCCTTTTGTTTCGTACGAAAAATCATCGAATATAGCAATATTTTGACGTTTATCATCTCCTTTTCCTTCATGTGATTTAAACAAAATATCGAATTAGGCAATATTATGCCGTTTTACACGTTTTTGTGAATTTTCAGTCCATGGGTTTTAATTCATATATATACGATAAAAATGATGCAAACACACAATTGATTAGATAATAACCTTAAATACTTCATTTTCAATCATCTATTTGTTTCTCGTTAAAATACTGAGTAAGATATTGAAAAGGGGAGAAGTTCGGTTTTTATTGCATATATCGACGTTTCAGCCGGATTAGAGCGGTTTTACGTGTACATCTTCCCTCGTTAATATAAACGGAAAATCAAGAACATTATAGTTAATTCTAATGAAAACACATTGTTTTTTATCATTTGTATTGGAAACAACATTGTCATATGTCTTTTCTTGGAACTAAATAATACGAAAACTCGCTCTATGATTTGAAGTTAAAATCCTCAAATATGGTTATATAGTGACTTTTTTCACGTTTTTCATGTAGTTTGATATTACGTAAATATATTCATTTTTACCAATATTTCGATACTATTTCATGTAGTATTACGATATGTGATTTGGCCTTCAAATCTCAGAATTTCGCATAATATTGCATTTTAGGCAAGTTTTCTTGCATTTTGTTTCGTACGAAAAATCATCGAATATAGCAATATTTTGACGTTTATCATCTCCTTTTCCTTCATGTGATTTAAACAAAATATCGAATTAGGCAATATTATGCCGTTTTACACGTTTTTGTGAATTTTCAGTCCACGGGTTTTAATTCATATATATACGATAAAAATGATGCAAACACATAATTGATTAGATAATAACCTTAAATACTTCATTTTCAATCATCTATTTGTTTCTCGTTAAAATACTGAGTAAGATATTGAAAAGGGGAGAAGTTCGGTTTTTATTGCATATATCGACGTTTCAGCCGGATTAGAGCGGTTTTACGTGTACATCTTCCATCGTTAATATAAACGGAAAATCAAGAACATTATAGTTAATTCTAATGAAAACACATTCTTTTTTATCATTTGTATTGGAAACAACATTGTCATATGTCTTTTCTTGGATCTAAATAATACGAAACCTCGCTCTATGATTTGAAGGTAAAATCCTCAAATATGGTTATATAGTGACTTTTTTCACGTTTTTCATGTAGTTTGATATTACGTAAATATATTCATTTTTACCAATATTTCGATACTATTTCATGTTGTATCACGATGTGATTTGGCCTTCAAATCTCAGAATTTCGCATAATATTGCATTTTAAGCAAGTTTTCTTGCATTTTGCTTCGTACGAAAAATCATCGAATTTAGCAATATTTTAACGTTTATCATCTCCTTTTCCTTCATGTGATTTAAACAAAATATCATCGAATTAGGCAAAATTTTGCCGTTTTCCACGTTTTTGTGAATTTTCCGTCCATGGGTATTAATTCATATATATATACGATAAAAATGATGCAAACACATAATTGATTAGATAATAACCTTAAATACTTCATTTTCAATCATCTATTTGTTTCTCGTTAAAATACTGAGTAAGATATTGAAAAGGGGAGAAGTTCGGTTTTTATTGCATATATCGACGTTTCAGCCGGATTAGAGCGGTTTTACGTGTACATCTTCCATCGTTAATATAAACGGAAAATCAAGAACATTATAGTTAATTCTAATGAAAACACATTGTTTTTTATCATTTGTATTGGAAACAACATTGTCATATGTCTTTTCTTGGATCTAAATAATACGAAACCTCGCTCTATGATTTGAAGTTAAAATCCTCAAATATGGTTATATAGTGACTTTTTTCACGTTTTTCATGTTGTTTGATATTACGTAAATATATTCATTTTTACCAATATTTCGATACTATTTCATGTAGTATTACGATATGTGATTTGGCCTTCAAATCTCAGAATTTCGCATAATATTGCATTTTAGGCAAGTTTTCTTGCATTTTGTTTCGTACGAAAAATCATCAAATATAGCAATATTTTGACGTTTATCATCTCCTTTTCCTTCATGTGATTTAAACAAAATATCATCGAATTAGGCAATATTATGCCGTTTTCCACGCTTTAGTGAATTTTCAGTCCATGGGTTTTAATTCATATATATACGATAAAAATGATGCAAACACACAATTGATTAGATAATAACCTTAAATACTTCATTTTCAATCATATATTTGCTTCACGTTAAAATACTGAGTAAGATATTGAAAAGGGGAGAAGTTCGGTTTTTATTGCATATATCGACGTTTCAGCCGGATTAGAGCGGTTTTACGTGTACATCTTCCATCGTTAATATAAACGGAAAATCAAGAACATTATAGTTAATTCTAATGAAAACACATTCTTTTTTATCATTTGTATTGGAAACAACATTGTCATATGTCTTTTCTTGGATCTAAATAATACGAAACCTCGCTCTATGATTTGAAGGTAAAATCCTCAAATATGGTTATATAGTGACTTTTTTCACGTTTTTCATGTAGTTTGATATTACGTAAATATATTCATTTTTACCAATATTTCGATACTATTTCATGTTGTATCACGATGTGATTTGGCCTTCAAATCTCAGAATTTCGCATAATATTGCATTTTAAGCAAGTTTTCTTGCATTTTGCTTCGTACGAAAAATCATCGAATTTAGCAATATTTTAACGTTTATCATCTCCTTTTCCTTCATGTGATTTAAACAAAATATCATCGAATTAGGCAAAATTTTGCCGTTTTCCACGTTTTTGTGAATTTTCCGTCCATGGGTATTAATTCATATATATATACGATAAAAATGATGCAAACACATAATTGATTAGATAATAACCTTAAATACTTCATTTTCAATCATCTATTTGTTTCTCGTTAAAATACTGAGTAAGATATTGAAAAGGGGAGAAGTTCGGTTTTTATTGCATATATCGACGTTTCAGCCGGATTAGAGCGGTTTTACGTGTACATCTTCCATCGTTAATATAAACGGAAAATCAAGAACATTATAGTTAATTCTAATGAAAACACATTGTTTTTTATCATTTGTATTGGAAACAACATTGTCATATGTCTTTTCTTGGATCTAAATAATACGAAACCTCGCTCTATGATTTGAAGTTAAAATCCTCAAATATGGTTATATAGTGACTTTTTTCACGTTTTTCATGTTGTTTGATATTACGTAAATATATTCATTTTTACCAATATTTCGATACTATTTCATGTAGTATTACGATATGTGAGTTGGCCTTCAAATCTCAGAATTTCGCATAATATTGCATTTTAGGCAAGTTTTCTTGCATTTTGTTTCGTACGAAAAATCATCAAATATAGCAATATTTTGACGTTTATCATCTCCTTTTCCTTCATGTGATTTAAACAAAATATCATCGAATTAGGCAATATTATGCCGTTTTCCACGCTTTAGTGAATTTTCAGTCCATGGGTTTTAATTCATATATATACGATAAAAATGATGCAAACACACAATTGATTAGATAATAACCTTAAATACTTCATTTTCAATCATATATTTGTTTCACGTTAAAATACTGAGTAAGATATTGAAAAGGGGAGAAGTTCGGTTTTTATTGCATATATCGACGTTTCAGCCGGATTAGAGCGGTTTTACGTGTACATCTTCCATCGTTAATATAACGGAAAATCAAGAACATTATAGTTAATTCTAATGAAAACACATTCTTTTTTATCATTTGTATTGGAAACAACATTGTCATATGTCTTTTCTTGGATCTAAATAATACAAAACCTCGCTCTATGATTTGAAGGTAAAATCCTCAAATATGGTTATATAGTGACTTTTTTCACGTTTTTCATGTAGTTTGATATTACGTAAATATATTCATTTTTACCAATATTTCGATACTATTTCATGTTGTATCACGATGTGATTTGACCTTCAAATCTCAGAATTTCGCATAATATTGCATTTTAAGCAAGTTTTCTTGCATTTTGCTTCGTACGAAAAATCATCGAATTTAGCAATATTTTAACGTTTATCATCTCCTTTTCCTTCATGTGATTTAAACAAAATATCATCGAATTAGGCAATATTTTGCCGTTTTCCACGTTTTTGTGAATTTTCCGTCCATGGGTATTAATTCATATATATATACGATAAAAATGATGCAAACACATAATTGATTAGATAATAACCTTAAATACTTCATTTTCAATCATCTATTTGTTTCTCGTTAAAATACTGAGTAAGATATTGAAAAGGGGAGAAGTTCGGTTTTTATTGCATATATCGACGTTTCAGCCGGATTAGAGCGGTTTTACGTGTACATCTTCCATCGTTAATATAAACGGAAATCAAGAACATTATAGTTAATTCTAATGAAAACACATTGTTTTTTATCATTTGTATTGGAAACAACATTGTCATATGTCTTTTCTTGGATCTAAATAATACGAAACCTCGCTCTATGATTTGAAGTTAAAATCCTCAAATATGGTTATATAGTGACTTTTTTTCACGTTTTTTCATGTAGTTTGATATTACGTAAATATATTCATTTTTTACCAATATTTCGATACTATTTCATGTAGTATTACGATATGTGATTTGGCCTTCAAATCTCAGAATTTCGCATAATATTGCATTTTAGGCAAGTTTTCTTGCATTTTGTTTCGTACGAAAAATCATCGAATATAGCAATATTTTGACGTTTATCATCTCCTTTTCCTTCATGTGATTTAAACAAAATATCATCGATTAGGCAATATTATGCCGTTTTCCACGTTTTGTGAATTTTCAGTCCATGGGTTTTAATTCATATTATACGATAAAAATGATGCAAACACACAATTGATTAGATAATAACCTTAAATACTTCATTTTCAATCATATATTTGTTTCTCGTTTAAAATACTGAGTAAGATATTGAAAAGGGGAGAAGTTCGGTTTTTATTGCATATATCGACGTTTCAGCCGGATTAGAGCGGTTTTACGTTGTACATCTTCCCGTTAATATTAACGGAAAATCAAGAACATTATAGTTTAATTCTAAGA
>NW_027189899.1:0-72566 GCF_040958095.1 Procambarus clarkii
GGTGGTTAGTGAGTGATGGGTGATGGGGTGGTTAGTGATAGGTGCTGAGGTGGTTAGAGAGTGATGGGTGGTGAGTGGTTAGTGATGGGTGGTGGGGTGGTTAGTGATGAGTGGTGGGTGGTAGTGAGTGATGGGTGGTGGGTGGTTAGTGATGGGTGGGTGGGGTGGTTAGTGATGGGTTGTGAGTGGTGGGTGTCGTTAGTGAGTGATGGGTGGCGGGTGTTGGGGTGGTTAGTGATGGTGTGAGTGGTGGGGTCGTTAGTGAGTGATAGGTGGCGGGTGGTGGGTCGTTAGGAGTGATGGGTGGTGAGGTGGTTAGTGATGGGTGGTGGGGTAGCTAGTGAGTGATGGGTGGTGGGGTGGTTAGTGAGTGATGGTGGTGGGGGTAGTTAGTGATGGGTGATGAGGTGGTAAGTGAGTGATGGGTGGTAGGGTGGTTGATGATGGGTGGTGGGGTGGTTAGTGAGTAAGGATGATGAGGTGGTTAGTGATGGGTAGTGGGGTGGTAAGGGATGGGTGGTGAGTGGTTAGTGATGGGTGGTGGGGTGGTTAGTGAGTGATGGGTGAAGGGGTGGTTAGTGAGTGATGAGTGGTGGGGTGGTTAGTGATGGGCGGTGAGGTGGTTAGTGAGTGATGGGTGTTGACGTGGTTATTGATGGGTGGTGGGGTGGTAGTGAAGGGTGGTGAGGTGGTTAGTGATTGGTGCTGGGGTGGTTAGTGATGGGTGGTGAGGTGGTTAGTGAGTGAGGTGGTAGGGTGGTTAGTGTTGAGTGGTGGGGTGGTTAGTGAGGAGGGTGGTGAGGTGGATAGTGAGTGATGTATGGTGGGTGGGTAGTGTGTGATGGGTGGTGAGGTGGTTAGTGAGTGATGGGTGGCGGGGTGGTTAGTGAGTGATGGGTGGTGGGGTGGTTTGTGAGTGATGGGTGATGGGGTGGTTAGTGAGTGATGGGTGGTGGGATGGTTAGTGATGGGTGGTGGGGTGGTTAGTGATGGGTGGTGGGGTGGCTAATGATGGGTGGTGGGGGTGGTTAGTGAGTGATGGGTGGTGAGGTGGTTAGTGAGTGATGGGTGGTAGGGTGGTTAGTGAGTTATGGGTGTTGGGGTGGTTAGTGATGGTGGTGAGGTGGTTAGAGAGTGGTGGGTGGTGAGTGGTTAGTGATGGGTGGTGGGGTGGTTAGTGATGAGTGGTGAGTGGTGGGGTCGTTAGTGAGTGATAGGTGGTGGTGGTAGGGTCGTTAGTGATTGATGGGTGGTGAGCTGGTTAGTGATGGGTGGTGGGGTGGTTAGTGAGTGATGGGTGGTGGGGTGGTTAGTGAGTGATGGGTGGTGGGGTGGTTAGTGAGTGATGGGTGGTGGGGTGGTTAGTGAGTGATGGGTGGTGGGGTGGTTAGTGATGGGTGGTGGGGTGGTTAGTGATGGGAGGTGGGGTGGTTAGTGAGGATGGTGGGGGGCGGTTAGTGAGTGATGGGTGGTAGGGTGGTTAATGATGGGTGGTGGGGCGGTTAGTGAGTGATGGATGATGAGGTGGTTAGTGATGGGGTGGGGGGTGGTTAGTGAGTAATGGGTGGTGAGGTGGTTAGTGATGGGTAGTGGGGTTGTTAGTGATGAATAGTGGGGTGTTTAGTGATTGGTGATGAGGTGGATAGTGAATGATGGGTGGTGAGGTGGTTAGTGATGGGTGGTGTGGTGGTTAGTGATGGTTGGTAGGGTGGTTAGGGATGGGTGGTGTTGTGGTTAGTGATGGGTGGTAGGGTGGTTAGGGATGGGTGGTGGGGTGGATAAGTGATGGGTTGTGGGGTGGTTAAGGGATGGGATTTTTTTATTATTAGGTGTGGGTGGATAGTGATGGGTTGTGGGGTGGTTAGTGAGTGATGGGTGGTGTAGGTGGTTAGTGATTGGGTGGTGGGGGTGGTTAGTGATGGGTGGTGGGGGGGTGGTTACTGAAGTGACGGGTGGTGGGGTGGGTAGTGATGAGTGGTGAGGTGGTTAGTGAGTGATGGGTGGTGAGGGTGGTTAGTGATGGGTGGTGGGGTGGTTAGTAATGGGTGGTGATGGTGGTAGTGAGTGATGGGTGGTGAGGTGGTTAGTGATGGGTGGTGGAGGTGGTTGGTGATGGGTGGTGAGGTGGTTAGTGAGTGATGGGTGGTAGGGTGCTTAGTGAGTGATGGGTGGTGTGGTTATGAGTGATGGGTGGGTGAGGTGGTTAGTGATGACGTGGTGGGTGGTTAGTGAGTGATGGGTGGTGAGGTGGATAGTGAATGATGGGTGGTGGGTGGTTAGTGAGTGATGGGTGGTGGGGTGGTTAATGATGGGTGGTGAGGTGGTTAGAGAGTGATGAGTGGTGAGTGGTTAGTGATGGGTGGTGGGGTGGTTAGTGATGAGTGGTGAGTGGTGGGGTCGTTAGTGAGTGATGGGTTGGTGAGGTGGTTAGTGATGGTTGGTGGGCGTGGTTAGTGAGTGATGGATGGTGGGGTGGTTAGTGAGTGATGGGTGGTGGGGTGGTTAGTGAGTGATGGGTGGTGGGGTCGTTAGTGATGGGTGGTTGGGTGGTTAGTGAATGGTGTGGTGGGGTGGTTAGTGAGTGATGGGTGGTGGGGGCGGTTAGTGAGTGATGGGTGGTAGGGGTCGTTAATGATGGTGGTAAGGTGGTTAGTGAGTGATGGATGATGAGGTGGTTAGTGATGGGTAGTGGGGTTGTTAGTGATGGATAGTGGGGTGGTTAGTGTTGGTGATGAGGTTGTTAGTGAATGATGGGTGGTGAGGTGGTTAGTGATGGGTGGTGGTTAGTGATGGGTGGTGGGGTGGTTAGGGATGGGTGTGGGGTGGATAGTGATGGGTGGTGGGGTGGTTAGTGAGTGATGGGTGGTGAGGTGGTTAGTGATGGGTGGTGGGGTGGTTAGTGATGGGTTGTGGGGTGGTTAGTGAGTGATGGGTGGTGGGGTGGTTAGTGATGGGTGGTGAGGTGGTAGTGAGTGTTGGGTGGTGAGGTGGTTAGTGATGGGTGGTGGGGTGGTTAGTAATGGGTGGTGAGGTGGTTAGTGAGTGATGGGTGGTGAGGTGGTTAGTGATGGGTGGTGGGGTGGTTAGTGATGGGTGGTGAGGTGGTTAGTGAGTGATGGGTGGTAGGGTGCTTTAGTGAGTGATGGGTGGTGTGGTTAGTGAGTGATGGGTGGTGAGGTGGTTAGTGATGAGTGGTGGGGTGGTTAGAGAGTGATGGGTGGTGAAGTGGATAGTGAGTGATAGGTGGTGGGTAGGTAGTGAGTGATGGGTGGTGAGGTGGTAGTGAGTGATGGGTGGCGGGGTGATTAGTGAGTGATGGGTGGTGGGTGGTTACTGATAGGTGGTGGGGTGGTTAGTGATGGGTGGTGGGGTGGCTAATGATAGGTGGTGGGGTGGTTAGTGAGTGATGGGTGGTGAGGTGGTTAGTGAGTGATGGGTGGTGTGGTAGTTAGTGAGTGATGGGTGGTGGGGTGGTTAGTAATGTGTGGTGAGGTGGTTAGAGAGTGATGGGTGGTGAGTGGTTAGTGATGGGTGGTGGCGGTGGTTAGTGATGAGTGGTGAGGTGGTTAGTGAGTGATAGGTGGTGGGTGGTTAGTGATAGGTGGTGGGGTGGTTAGTGATGCGTGGGGAGTGGTGGGGTCGTTGGGTAGTGATGGGTGGTGGGTGGTGGGGTCGTTAGTGAGTGATGGGTGGTGAGGTGGTTAGTGATGGGTGGTGGGGTGGTTAGTGAGTGATGGGTGGTGGGGTGGTTAGTGAGTGATAGGTGGTGGGTGGTTAGTGATGGGTGGTGGGGTGGTTAGTGAGTGATGGGTAGTGGGGCGGTTATTGAGCGATGGGTGGTAGGGTGGTTAATGATGGGTGGTGGGGTGGTTAGTGAGTGATGGATGATGAGGTGGTTAGTGAGTGATGGGTGGTGGGGTGGTTAGTGAGAGATGGGTGGTGGGGTGGTTAGTGAGTGATGGGTGGTGGGGTGGTTAGTGAGTGATTGGTAGTGAGGTGGTTAGAGAGTGATGGTTGGTGAGGTGGTTAGTGAGTGATGGGTAGTGGAGTGGTTAGTGAGTGATAGGTGGTGAGGTGGTTAGTGATGGGTGGTGGGGTGGTTAGTTATGGGTGGTGAGGTGGTTAGTGAGTGATGGGTGGTGAGGTGGTTAGTGATGGGTGGTAGGGTTGTTAGTGATGGGTAGTGAGGTGGTTAGTGAGTTTTGGGTAGTGGGTGGTTAGTGATGGGTGGTGGGGTGGTTAGTGATGGGTGGTAGGGGTGGCTAATGATGGGTGGTGGGGTGGTTAGTGAGTGATGGGTGGTGAGGTGGTTAGTGAGTGATGGGTGGTAGGGTGGTTAGTGAGTTATGGGTGTTGGGGTGGTTAGTGATGGGTGGTGAGGTGGTTAGAGAGTGGTGGGTGGTGAGTGGTTAGTGATGGGTGGTGGGGTGGTTAGTGATGAGTGGTGAGTGGTGGGGTCGTTAGTGAGTGATAGGTGGTGGGTGGTAGGGTCGTTAGTGAGTGATGGGTGGTGAGCTGGTTAGTGATGGGTGGTGGGGTGGTTAGTGAGTGATGGGTGGTGGGGTGGTTAGTGAGTGATGGGTGGTGGGGTGGTTAGTGATGGGTGGTGGGGTGGTTAGTGATGGGTGGTGGGGTGGTTAGTGAGTGATGGGTGGTGGGGCGGTTAGTGAGTGATGGGTGGTAGGGTGGTTAATGATGGGTGGTGGGGCGGTTAGTGAGTGATGGATGATGAGGTGGTTAGTGATGGGTGGTGGGGTGGTTAGTGAGTAATGGGTGGTGAGGTGGTTAGTGATGGGTAGTGGGGTTGTTAGTGATGGATAGTGGGGTGTTTAGTAATTGGTGATGAGGTGGATAGTGAATGATGGGTGGTGAGGTGGTTAGTGATGGGTGGTGTGGTGGTTAGTGATGGTTGGTAGGGTGGTTAGGGATGGGTGGTGTTGTGGTTAGTGATGGGTGGTAGGGTGGTTAGGGATGGGTGGTGGGGTGGATAGTGATGGGTTGTGGGGTGGTTAGGGATGGGTGGTGGGGTGGATAGTGATGGGTTGTGGGGTGGTTAGTGAGTGATGGGTGGTGAGGTGGTTAGTGATGGGTGGTGGGGTGGTTAGTGATGGGTGGTGGGGTGGTTAGTGAGTGACGGGTGGTGGGGTGGTTAGTGATGAGTGGTGAGGTGGTTAGTGAGTGATGGGTGGTGAGGTGGTTAGTGATGGGTGGTGGGGTGGTTAGTAATGGGTGGTGAGGTGGTTAGTGAGTGATGGGTGGTGAGGTGGTTAGTGATGGGTGGTGGGGTGGTTGGTGATGGGTGGTGAGGTGGTTAGTGAGTGATGGGTGGTAGGGTGCTTAGTGAGTGATGGGTGGTGTGGTTAGTGAGTGATGGGTGGTGAGGTGGTTAGTGATGAGTGGTGGGGTGGTTAGTGAGTGATGGGTGGTGAGGTGGATAGTGAATGATGGGTGGTGGGGTGGTTAGTGAGTGATGGGTGGTGGGGTGGTTAATGATGGGTGGTGAGGTGGTTAGAGAGTGATGGGTGGTGAGTGGTTAGTGATGGGTGGTGGGGTGGTTAGTGATGAGTGGTGAGTGGTGGGGTCGTTAGTGAGTGATGGGTGGTGAGGTGGTTAGTGATGGTTGGTGGGGTGGTTAGTGAGTGATGGATGGTGGGGTGGTTAGTGAGTGATGGGTGGTGGGGTGGTTAGTGAGTGATGGGTGGTGGGGTCGTTAGTGATGGGTGGTGGGGTGGTTAGTGATGGGTGGTGGGGTGGTTAGTGAGTGATGGGTGGTGGGGCGGTTAGTGAGTGATGGGTGGTAGGGACGTTAATGATGGGTGGTAAGGTGGTTAGTGAGTGATGGATGATGAGGTGGTTAGTGATGGGTAGTGGGGTTGTTAGTGATGGATAGTGGGGTGGTTAGTGTTTGGTGATGAGGTTGTTAGTGAATGATGGGTGGTGAGGTGGTTAGTGATGGGTGGTGTGGTGGTTAGTGATGGGTGGTGGGGTGGTTAGGGATGGGTTGTGGGGTGGATAGTGATGGGTGGTGGGGTGGTTAGTGAGTGATGGGTGGTGAGGTGGTTAGTGATGGGTGGTGGGGTGGTTAGTGATGGGTTGTGGGGTGGTTAGTGAGTGATGGGTGGTGGGGTGGTTAGTGATGGGTGGTGAGGTGGTTAGTGAGTGTTGGGTGGTGAGGTGGTTAGTGATGGGTGGTGGGGTGGTTAGTAATGGGTGGTGAGGTGGTTAGTGAGTGATGGGTGGTGAGGTGGTTAGTGATGGGTGGTGGGGTGGTTAGTGATGGGTGGTGAGGTGGTTAGTGAGTGATGGGTGGTAGGGTGCTTAGTGAGTGATGGGTGGTGTGGTTAGTGAGTGATGGGTGGTGAGGTGGTTAGTGATGAGTGGTGGGGTGGTTAGAGAGTGATGGGTGGTGAAGTGGATAGTGAGTGATAGGTGGTGGGTAGGTAGTGAGTGATGGGTGGTGAGGTGGTTAGTGAGTGATGGGTGGCGGGGTGATTAGTGAGTGATGGGTGGTGGGTGGTTACTGATGGGTGGTGGGGTGGTTAGTGATGGGTGGTGGGGTGGCTAATGATAGGTGGTGGGGTGGTTAGTGAGTGATGGGTGGTGAGGTGGTTAGTGAGTGATGGGTGGTGTGGTAGTTAGTGAGTGATGGGTGGTGGGGTGGTTAGTAATGTGTGGTGAGGTGGTTAGAGAGTGATGGGTGGTGAGTGGTTAGTGATGGGTGGTGGGGTGGTTAGTGATGAGTGGTGAGGTGGTTAGTGAGTGATAGGTGGTGGGTGGTTAGTGATAGGTGGTGGGGTGGTTAGTGATGCGTGGTGAGTGGTGGGGTCGTTAGTTAGTGATGGGTGGTGGGTGGTGGGGTCGTTAGTGAGTGATGGGTGGTGAGGTGGTTAGTGATGGGTGGTGGGGTGGTTAGTGAGTGATGGGTGGTGGGGTGGTTAGTGAGTGATAGGTGGTGGGGTGGTTAGTGATGGGTGGTGGGGTGGTTAGTGAGTGATGGGTAGTGGGGCGGTTATTGAGCGATGGGTGGTAGGGTGGTTAATGATGGGTGGTGGGGTGGTTAGTGAGTGATGGATGATGAGGTGGTTAGTGATAAGTGGTGGGGTGGTCAGTGAGTAATGGGTGGTGAGGTGGTTAGTGATGGGTAGTAGGGTTGTTAGTGATGGATGGTGGGGTGGTTAGTGATCGGTGATGAGGTGGTTAGTGAGTGATGGTTGGTGAGGTGGTTAGTGATGGGTGGTGGGGTGGTTAGTGATGGGTGGTGGGATGGTTAGGGATGGGTGGAGGTGTGGTTAGTGATGGGTGGTGGGGTGGTTAGTGAGTGATGGGTGGTGAGGTGGTTAGTGATGGGTGGTGGGGTGGTTAGTGATGGGTGGTGGGGTGGTTAGTGAGTGATGGGTGGTGGGGTGGTTAGTGATGGGTGGTGGGGTGGTTAGTGATGGGTGGTGGGGTGGATAGTGAGTGATGGGTGGTGAGGTGGTTAGTGATGGGTGGTGGGGTGGTTAGAGATGGGTGGTGAGGTGGTTAGTGAGTGAAGGGTGGTAGGGTGCTTAGTAAGTGATGGGTGGTGTGGTTAGTGAGTGATGGGTGGTGAGGTGGTTAGTGATGAGTGGTTGGGTGGTTAGTGAGTGATGGGTGATGGTGGTGGGTGGGTAGTGAGTGATGGGTGGTGAGGTGGTTAGTGAGTGATGGGTGGCGGGGTGGTTAGTGAGTGATGGGTGGTGGGGTGGTTTGTGAGTGATGGGTGATGGGGTGGTTAGTGAGTGATGGGTGGTGGGGTGGATAGTGAGCGATGGATGGTGGGGTGGTTAGTGATGGGTGGTTAGGTGGTTAGTGAGTGATGGGTGGTGAGGTGGTTAGTGAGTGATGGGTGGTGGGTGGTTAGTGAGTGATGGTTGGTGGGGTGGTTAGTGAGTGATGGGTGGTGAGGTGGTTAGTGAGTGATGGGTGGTGGGGTGGTTAGTGATGGGTGGTGGGGTGGTTAGTGATGGGTGGTGGGGTGGTTAGTGATGGATGGTGGGGTGGTTAGTGAGTGATGGGTGGTGAGGTGGTTAGTGAGTGATGGGTGGTGAGGTGGTTAGTGATGGGTGGTGGGGTGGTTAGTGATGGGTGGTGAGGTGGTTAGTGAGTGATGGGTGGTGGGTGGTTAGTGATGGGTGGTGAGGAGGTTAGTGAGTGATGGGTGGTGGGTGGTTAGTGATGGGTGGTGGGGTGGTTAGTGGTGGCTAGTGGGGTGGCTTGTGATGGGTGGTGGGGTGGTTAGTGAGTGATGGGTGGTGAGGTGGTTAGTGAGTGATGGGTGGTGGGGTGGTTAGTGAGTGATGGGTGATGGGGTGGTTAGTGATAGGTGCTGAGGTGGTTAGAGAGTGATGGGTGGTTAGTGGTTAGTGATGGGTGGTGGGGTGGTTAGTGATGAGTGGTGAGGTGGTTAGTGAGTGATGGGTGGTGGTAGGTTAGTGATGGGTGGTGGTGTGGTTAGTGATGGGTTGTGAGTGGTGGGGTCGTTAGTGAGTGATGGGTGGCGGGTGTTGGGGTGGTTAGTGATGGGTTGTGAGTGGTGGGGTCGTTAGTGAGTGATGGGTGGCGGGTGGTGGGGTCGTTAGTGAGTGATGGGTGGTGAGGTGGTTAGTGATGGGTGGTGGGGTGGCTAGTGAGTGATGGGTGGTGGGGTGGTTAGTGAGTGATGGTGGTGGGGTAGTTAGTGATGGGTGATGAGGTGGTAAGTGAGTGATGGGTGGTAGGGTGGTTGATGATGGGTGGTGGGGTGGTTAGTGAGTGATGGATGATGAGGTGGTTAGTGATGGGTGGTGGGGTGGTAAGGGATGGGTGGTGAGTGGTTAGTGATGGGTGGTGGGGTGGTTAGTGAGTGATGGGTGAAGGGGTGGTTAGTGAGTGATGAGTGGTGGGGTGGTTAGTGATGGGTGGTGGGGTGGTTAGTGATGAGTGGTGAGTGGTGAAGTGGTTAGTGAGTGCTGGGTGGTGGGTTATTAGTGATAAGTGGTGTGGTAGTTAGTGAGGGGTGGTGGGTGGTGGAGTCGTTAGTGAGTGATAGGTGGTGAGGTGGTTAATGATGGGTGGTGGGGTGGTTAGTGAATGATGGGTGGTGGGGTGGTTAGTGATGGGTGGTGGGTGGTGGGGTCGTTAGAGAGTGATAAGTGGTGAGGTGGTTAGTGAGATATGGGTGGTGGGGTGGTTAGTGATGGGTGGTGAGGTGGTTAGTGAGTGATGGGTTGTGAGGTGGGTAGTGATGGGTGGTGGCGTGGTTAGTGATATGTGGTGGAGTGGTTAGTGAGTGATGGTTGGTGAGGTGGTTAGTGATGGGTAGTGGGGTGGTTAGTGATGGGTGTTGGGGTGGTTAGTGAGGGATGGGTGGTGGGGTGGTTAGTGATGGGTGGTGATGTGGTTAGTGAGTGATGGGTGGTGAGGTGGTTAGTGATGGGTGGTGGGGTGGTTAGTGATGGGTGGTGGGGTGGTTAGTGAGTGATGGGTGGTGAGGTGGTTAGTGATGGGTGGTGGGGTGGTTAGTAATGGGTGGTGAGGTGGTTAGTGAGTGATGGGTGGTAGGGTGGTTAGTGAGTGATGGGTGGTGTGGTTAGTGAGTGATGGGTGGTGAGGTGGTTAGTGATGATTGGTGGGGTGGTTAGTGAGTGATGGGTGGTGAGGTGGATAGTGAGTGATGGGTGGTGGGTGGGTAGTGAGTGATGGGTGGTGAGGTGGTTAGTGAGTGATGAGTGGCGGGGTGGTTAGTGAGTGATGGGTGGTGGGGTGGTTTGTGAGTGATGGATAATGGGGTGTTTAGTGAGTGATGGGTGGTGGGGTGGTTAGTGAGTGATGGGTGGTGGGGTGGTTAGTGAGTTATGGGTGGTGGAGTGGTTAGTGATGGGTGGTGAGGTAGTTAGTGAGTGATTGGTGGTGAGGTGGTTAGTGATGGGTGGTGGGGTGGTTAGTGATGGGTGGTGAGATGGTTAGTGGGTGATGGGTGGTGAGGTGGTTAGTGATGGGTGGTGGAGTGGTTAGTGATGGGTGGTGAGGTTGTTAGAGTGATGGGTGGTGGGTGGTTAGTGAGTGTGGTTGGTGGGGTGGTTAGTGAGTGATGGGTAGTAGGTGGTTAGTGATGGGTGGTGGGGTGGTTAATGAGTGATGGGTGGGTGGCGAGGTGGTTAGTGAGTTATGGGTGGTGGGTGGTCAGTGAGTGATGGTTGGTGGGGTGGTTAGTGAGTGATGGGTGGTAAGGTGGTTAGTGATGGGTGTTGGGGTAGTTAGTGATGGGTGGTGAGTGGTGGGGTCGTTAGTGAGTGATGGGTGGTGAGGTGGTTAGTGATGGGTCGTGGGGTGGTTAGTGAGTGATGGATGGTGGGGTGGTTAGTGAGTGATGGATGGTGAGGTGGTAAGTGAGTGATGGGTGGTAGGGTGGTTAATGATGGGTGGTGGGGTGGTTAGTGAGTGATGGATGATGAGGTAGTTAGTGATGGGTGGTGGGGTGGGTAGTGAGTGAGGGGTGGTGAGGTGGTTAGTGATTGGTGGTGGGGTTGTTAGTGATGGGTGGTGGGGTGGTTAGTGATGGGTGTTGGGGTGATAAGTGATAGGTGGTAGGTTGGTTAAGGAGTGATGGGTGGTGAGGTGGTTATTGATGGGTGGTTGGGTGGTTAGTGATGGGTGGTGGGGTGGTTAGTGATAGGTGGTGGGGTCGTTAGGGATGGGTGGTGGGGTGGTAAGTGATGTGTGGTAGGGTGATTAGGGAGTGATGGGTGGTGAGGTGGTTATTGATGGGTGGTGGGGTGGTTAGTGATGGGTGGTGGGGTGGTTAGTGAGTGATGGGTGGTAGGGTGGTTAGTGTTGAGTGGTGGGGTGGTTAGTGAGTGATGGGTGGTGAGGTGGATAGTGAGTGATGTATGGTGGGTGGGTAGTGTGTGATGGGTGGTGAGGTGGTTAGTGAGTGATGGGTGGCGGGGTGGTTAGTGAGTGATGGGTGGTGAGGTGGTTTGTGAGTGATGGGTGATGGGGTGGTTAGTGAGTGATGGGTGGTGGGATGGTTAGTGATGGGTGGTGGGGTGGTTAGTGATGGGTGGTGGGGTGGCTAATGATGGGTGGTGGGGTGGTTAGTGAGTGATGGGTGGTGAGGTGGTTAGTGAGTGATGGGTGGTAGGGTGGTTAGTGAGTTATGGGTGTTGGGGTGGTTAGTGATGGGTGGTGAGGTGGTTAGAGAGTGGTGGGTGGTGAGTGGTTAGAGATGGGTGGTGGGGTGGTTAGTGATGAGTGGTGAGTGGTGGGGTCGTTAGTGAGTGATAGGTGGTGGGTGGTAGGCTCGTTAGTGAGTGATGGGTGGTGAGCTGGTTAGTGATGGGTGGTGGGGTGGTTAGTGAGTGATGGGTGGTGGGGCGGTTAGTGAGTGATGGGTGGTAGGGTGGTTAATGATGGGTGGTGGGGCGGTTAGTGAGTGATGGATGATGAGGTGGTTAGTGATGGGTGGTGGGGTTGTTAGTGAGTAATGGGTGGTGAGGTGGTTAGTGATGGGTAGTGGGGTTGTTAGTGATGGATAGTGGGGTGTTTAGTGATTGGTGATGAGGTGGATAGTGAATGATGGGTGGTGAGGTGGTTAGTGATGGGTGGTGTGGTGGTTAGTGATGGTTGGTAGGGTGGTTAGGGATGGGTGGTGTGGTGGTTAGTGATGGGTGGTAGGGTGGTTAGGGATGGGTGGTGGGGTGGATAGTGATAGGTTGTGGGGTGGTTAGGGATGGGTGGTGGGGTGGATAGTGATGGGTTGTGGGGTGGTTAGTGAGTGATGGGTGGTGAGGTGGTTAGTGATGGGTGGTGGGGTGGTTAGTGATGGGTGGTGGGGTGGTTAGTGAGTGACGGGTGGTGGGGTGGTTAGTGATGAGTGGTGAGGTGGTTAGTGAGTGATGGGTGGTGAGGTGGTTAGTGATGGGTGGTGGGGTGGTTAGTAATGGGTGGTGAGGTGGTTAGTGAGTGATGGGTGGTGAGGTGGTTAGTGATGGGTGGTGGGGTGGTTGGTGATGGGTGGTGAGGTGGTTAGTGAGTGATGGGTGGTAGGGTGCTTAGTGAGTGATGGGTGGTGTGGTTAGTGAGTGATGGGTGGTGAGGTGGTTAGTGATGAGTGGTGGGGTGGTTAGTGAGTGATGGGTGGTGAGGTGGATAGTGAATGATGGGTGGTGGGGTGGTTAGTGAGTGATGGGTGGTGGGGTGGTTAATGATGGGTGGTGAGGTGGTTAGAGAGTGATGGGTGGTGAGTGGTTAGTGATGGGTGGTGGGGTGGTTAGTGATGAGTGGTGAGTGGTGGGGTCGTTAGTGAGTGATGGGTGGTGAGGTGGTTAGTGATGGTTGGTGGGGTGGTTAGTGAGTGATGGATGGTGGGGTGGTTAGTGAGTGATGGGTGGTGGGGTGGTTAGTGAGTGATGGGTGGTGGGGTCGTTAGTGATGGGTGGTGGGGTGGTTAGTGATGGGTGGTGGGGTGGTTAGTGAGTGATGGGTGGTGGGGCGGTTAGTGAGTGATGGGTGGTAGGGTCGTTAATGATGGGTGGTAAGGTGGTTAGTGAGTGATGGATGATGAGGTGGTTAGTGATGGGTAGTGGGGTTGTTAGTGATGGATAGTGGGGTGGTTAGTGTTTGGTGATGAGGTTGTTAGTGAATGATGGGTGGTGAGGTGGTTAGTGATGGGTGGTGTGGTGGTTAGTGATGGGTGGTGTGGTGGTTAGTGATGGGTGGTGGGGTGGTTAGGGATGGGTTGTGGGGTGGATAGTGATGGGTGGTGGGGTGGTTAGTGAGTGATGGGTGGTGAGGTGGTTAGTGATGGGTGGTGGGGTGGTTAGTGATGGGTGGTGGGGTGGTTAGTGAGTGATGGGTGGTGGGGTGGTTAGTGATGGGTGGTGAGGTGGTTAGTGAGTGTTGGGTGGTGAGGTGGTTAGTGATGGGTGGTGGGGTGGTTAGTAATGGGTGGTGAGGTGCTTAGTGAGTGATGGGTGGTGAGGTGGTTAGTGATGGGTGGTGGGGTGGTTAGTGATGGGTGGTGAGGTGGTTAGTGAGTGATGGGTGGTAGGGTGCTTAGTGAGTGATGGGTGGTGTGGTTAGTGAGTGATGGGTGGTGAGGTGGTTAGTGATGAGTGGTGGGGTGGTTAGAGAGTGATGGGTGGTGAGTGGATAGTGAGTGATAGGTGGTGGGTAGGTAGTGAGTGATGGGTGGTGAGGTGGTTAGTGAGTGATGGGTGGCGGGGTGGTTAGTGAGTGATGGGTGGTGGGTGGTTACTGATGGGTGGTGGGGTGGTTAGTGATGGGTGGTGGGGTGGCTAATGATAGGTGGTGGGGTGGTTAGTGAGTGATGGGTGGTGAGGTGGTTAGTGAGTGATGGGTGGTGTGGTAGTTAGTGAGTGATGGGTGGTGGGGTGGTTAGTGATGGGTGGTGAGGTGGTTAGAGAGTGATGGGTGGTGAGTGGTTAGTGATGGGTGGTGGGGTGGTTAGTGATGAGTGGTGAGGTGGTTAGTGAGTGATAGGTGGTGGGTGGTTAGTGATAGGTGTAGGGGTGGTTAGTGATGCGTGGTGAGTGGTGGGGTCGTTAGTTAGTGATGGGTGGTGGGTGGTGGGGTCGTTAGTGAGTGATGGGTGGTGAGGTGGTTAGTGATGGGTGGTGGGGTGGTTAGTGAGTGATGGGTGGTGGGGTGGTTAGTGAGTGATGGGTGGTGGGGTGGTTAGTGATGGGTGGTGGGGTGGTTAGTGAGTGATGGGTAGTGGGGCGGTTATTGAGCGATGGGTGGTAGGGTGGTTAATGATGGGTGGTGGGGTGGTTAGTGAGTGATGGATGATGAGGTGGTTAGTGATAAGTGGTGGGGTGGTCAGTGAGTAATGGGTGGTGAGGTGGTTAGTGATGGGTAGTAGGGTTGTTAGTGATGGATGGTGGGGTGGTTAGTGATCGGTGATGAGGTGGTTAGTGAGTGATGGGTGGTGAGGTGGTTAGGGATGGGTGGAGGTGTGGTTAGTGATGGGTGGTGGGGTGGTTAGTGAGTGATGGGTGGTGAGGTGGTTAGTGATGGGTGGTGGGGTGGTTAGTGATGGGTGGTGGGGTGGTTAGTGAGTGATGGGTGGTGGGGTGGTTAGTGATGGGTGGTGGGGTGGTTAGTGATGGGTGGTGGGGTGGATAGTGAGTGATGGGTGGTGAGGTGGTTAGTGATGGGTGGTGGGGTGGTTAGTGATGGGTGGTGAGGTGGTTAGTGATGGGTGGTGGGGTGGTTAGTGATGGGTGGTGAGGTGGTTAGTGAGTGAAGGGTGGTAGGGTGCTTAGTGAGTGATGGGTGGTGTGGTTAGTGAGTGATGGGTGGTGAGGTGGTTAGTGATGAGTGGTTGGGTGGTTAGTGAGTGATGGGTGATGGTGGTGGGTGGGTAGTGAGTGATGGGTGGTGAGGTGGTTAGTGAGTGATGGGTGGCGGGGTGGTTAGTGAGTGATGGGTGGTGGGGTGGTTTGTGAGTGATGGGTGATGGGGAGGTTAGTGAGTGATTGGTGGTGGGGTGGATAGTGAGCGATGGATGGTGGGGTGGTTAGTGATGGGTGGTTAGGTGGTTAGTGAGTGATGGGTTGTGAGGTGGTTAGTGAGTGATGGGTGGTGGGTGGTTAGTGAGTGATGGTTGGTGGGGTGGTTAGTGAGTGATGGGTGGTGAGGTGGTTAGTGAGTGATGGGTGGTGGGGTGGTTAGTGATGGGTGGTGGGGTGGTTAGTGATGGGTGGTGGGGTGGTTAGTGATGGATGGTGGGGTGGTTAGTGAGTGATGGGTGGTGAGGTGGTTAGTGAGTGATGGGTGGTGAGGTGGTTAGTGATGGGTGGTGGGGTGGTTAGTGATGGGTGGTGAGGTGGTTAGTGAGTGATGGGTGGTGGGTGGTTAGTGATGGGTGGTGAGTTGGTTAGTGAGTGATGGGTGGTGGGTGGTTAGTGATGGGTGGTGGGGTGGTTAGTGGTGGCTAGTGGGGTGGCTAGTGATGGGTGGTGGGGTGGTTAGTGAGTGATGGGTGGTGAGGTGGTTAGTGAGTGATGGGTGGTGGGGTGGTTAGTGAGTGATGGGTGATGGGGTGGTTAGTGATAGGTGCTGAGGTGGTTAGAGAGTGATGGGTGGTGAGTGGTTAGTGATGGGTGGTGGGGTGGTTAGTGATGAGTGGTGAGGTGGTTAGTGAGTGATGGGTGGTGGGTGGTTAATGATGGGTGGTGGTGTGGTTAGTGATGGGTTGTGAGTGGTGGGGTCGTTAGTGAGTGATGGGTGGAGGGTGTTGGGGTGGTTAGTGATGGGTTGTGAGTGGTGGGGTCGTTAGTGAGTGATGGGTGGCGGGTGGTGGGGTCGTTAGTGAGTGATGGGTGGTGAGGTGGTTAGTGATGGGTGGTGGGGTGGCTAGTGAGTGATGGGTGGTGGGGTGGTTAGTGAGTGATGGTGGTGGGGTAGTTAGTGATGGGTGATGAGGTGGTAAGTGAGTGATGGGTGGTAGGGTGGTTGATGATGGGTGGTGGGGTGGTTAGTGAGTGATGGATGATGAGGTGGTTAGTGATGGGTGGTGGGGTGGTAAGGGATGGGTGGTGAGTGGTTAGTGATGGGTGGTGGGGTGGTTAGTGATGGGCGGTGAGGTGGTTAGTGAGTGATGGGTGTTGACGTGGTTATTGATGGGTGGTGGGGTGGTTAGTGATGGGTGGTGAGGTGGTTAGTGATTGGTGCTGGGGTGGTTAGTGATGGGTGGTGAGGTGGTTAGTGAGTGATGGGTGGTAGGGTGGTTAGTGTTGAGTGGTGGGGTGGTTAGTGAGTGATGGGTGGTGAGGTGGATAGTGAGTGATGTATGGTGGGTGGGTAGTGTGTGATGGGTGGTGAGGTGGTTAGTGAGTGATGGGTGGCGGGGTGGTTAGTGAGTGATGGGTGGTGGGGTGGTTTGTGAGTGATGGGTGATGGGGTGGTTAGTGAGTGATGGGTGGTGGGATGGTTAGTGATGGGTGGTGGGGTGGTTAGTGATGGATGGTGGGGTGGTTAGTGAGTGATGGGTGGTGAGGTTGTTAATGAGTGATGTGTGGTGGGGTGGTTAGTGAGTGATGGGTCGTGGGGTGGTTAGTGATGGGTGGTGAGGTAGTTAGTGAGTGATGGGTGGTGGGTGGTTAGTGATGGGTGGTGGGGTGGTTAGTGATGAGTGGTGAGTGGTGAAGTGGTTAGTGAGTGATGGGTGGTGGGTTATTAGTGATAGGTAGTGTGGTAGTTAGTGAGGGGTGGTGGGTGGTGGAGTCGTTAGTGAGTGATAGGTGGTGAGGTGGTAATGATGGGTGGTGGGGTGGTTAGTGAATGATGGGTGGTGGGGTGGTTAGTGATGGGTGGTGGGGTCGTTAGAGAGTGATAAGTGGTGAGGTGGTTAGTGAGATATGGGTGGTGGGGTGGTTAGTGATGGGTGGTGAGGTGGTTAGTGAGTGATGGGTTGTGAGGTGGGTAGTGATGGGTGGTGGCGTGGTTAGTGATATGTGGTGGAGTGGTTAGTGAGTGATGGTTGGTGAGGTGGTTAGTGATGGGTAGTGGGGTGGTTAGTGATGGGTGGTGGGGTGGTTAGTGAGGGATGGGTGGTGGGGTGGTTAGTGATGGGTGGTGATGTGGTTAGTGAGTGATGGGTGGTGAGGTGGTTAGTGATGGGTGGTGGGGTGGTTAGTGATGGGTGGTGGGGTGGTTAGTGAGTGATGGGTGGTGAGGTGGTTAGTGATGGGTGGTGGGGTGGTTAGTGATGGGTGGTGAGGTGGTTAGTGAGTGATGGGTGGTAGGGTGGTTAGTGAGTGATGGGTGGTGTGGTTAGTGAGTGATGGGTGGTGAGGTGGTTAGTGATGATTGGTGGGGTGGTTAGTGAGTGATGGGTGGTGAGGTGGATAGTGAGTGATGGGTGGTGGGTGGGTAGTGAGTGATGGGTGGTGAGGTGGTTAGTGAGTGATGGGTGGCGGGGTGGTTAGTGAGTGATGGGTGGTGGGGTGGTTTGTGAGTGATGGATAATGGGGTGTTTAGTGAGTGATGGGTGGTGGGTGGTTAGTGAGTGATGGGTGGTGGGGTGGTTAGTGAGTTATGGGTGGTGGAGTGGTTAGTGATGGGTGGTGAGGTAGTTAGTGAGTGATTGGTGGTGAGGTGGTTAGTGATGGGTGGTGGGGTGGTTAGTGATGGGTGGTGAGATGGTTAGTGGGTGATGGGTGGTGAGGTGGTTAGTGATGGGTGGTGGAGTGGTTAGTGATGGGTGGTGAGGTTGTTAGAGTGATGGGTGGTGGGTGGTTAGTGAGTGGTGGTTGGTGGGGTGGTTAGTGAGTGATGGGTAGTAGGTGGTTAGTGATGGGTGGTGGGGTGGTTAATGAGTGATGGGTGGCGAGGTGGTTAGTGAGTTATGGGTGGTGGGTGGTCAGTGAGTGATGGTTGGTGGGGTGGTTAGTGAGTGATGGGTGGTAAGGTGGTTAGTGATGGGTGTTGGGGTAGTTAGTGATGGGTGGTGAGTGGTGGGGTCGTTAGTGAGTGATGGGTGGTGAGGTGGTTAGTGATGGGTCGTGGGGTGGTTAGTGAGTGATGGATGGTGGGGTGGTTAGTGAGTGATGGATGGTGAGGTGGTAAGTGAGTGATGGGTGGTAGGGTGGTTAATGATGGGTGGTGGGGTGGTTAGTGAGTGATGGATGATGAGGTAGTTAGTGATGGGTGGTGGGGTGGGTAGTGAGTGAGGGGTGGTGAGGTGGTTAGTGATTGGTGGTGGGATTGTTAGTGATGGGTGGTGGGGTGGTTAGTGATGGGTGTTGGGGTGATAAGTGATAGGTGGTAGGTTGGTTAGGGAGTGATGGGTGGTGAGGTGGTTATTGATGGGTGGTTGGGTGGTTAGTGATGGGTGGTGGGGTGGTTAGTGATAGGTGGTGGGGTCGTTAGGGATGGGTGGTGGGGTGGTAAGTGATGTGTGGTAGGGTGGTTAGGGAGTGATGGGTGGTGAGGTGGTTATTGATGGGTGGTGGGGTGGTTAGTGATGGGTGGTGGGGTGGTTAGTGATGGGTGGTGGGGTTGTTAGTGATGGGTGGTGGGGTGGTTAGGGATGGGTGTTGGGGTGATAAGTGATAGGTGGTAGGTTGGTTAGGGAGTGATGGGTGGTGAGGTGGTTATTGATGGGTGGTTGGGTGGTTAGTGATGGGTGGTGGGGTTGTTAGTGAGTGATGGGTGGTGGGGTGGTTAGTGATGGGTGGTTGGGTGGTTAGTGATGGGTGGTGGGGTGGTTAGTGAGTGATGGGTGGTGGGGTGGTTAGTGATGGGTGGTGAGGTGGTTAGTGAGTGATGGGTGGTGGGGTGGTTAATGATGGGTGGTGGGGTGGTTAGTGAGTGATGGGTGGTGAGGTGGTTAGTGCGTAATGGGTGGTGAGGTGGATAGTGAGTAATGTGTGGAGGGGTGGTTAGTGAGTGATGGATGGTGGGGTGGTTAGTGATGGGTGGTGGGGTAGTTAGTGACGGATGGTGGGGTGGTTAGTGAGAGATGGGTGGTGAGATGGTAAGTGAGTGATGTGTGGTGGGGTGGTTAGTGAGTGATGGGTGGTGAGGTGGTTAGTGAGTAATGGGTGGCGGGGTGGTTTGAGAGTGATGGGTGGTGGAGTGGTTAGTGAGTGATGGGTCACCACCCATCACTCACTAACCACCCTATCACCCATGGATGAGAATGAGTGATGGGTGGAGGGGTGGTTATTGAGTGATGGGTGGTGGAGTGGTTAGTGATGGGTGGTGAGGTGGTTAGTGAGTGATGGGTGGTGAGGTGGTTAGTGATGGGTGGTGGGGTGGTTAGTGATGGGTGGTGAGGTGGTTAGTGGGTGATGGGTGGTGAGGTGGTTAGTGATGGGTGATGGGGTGGTTAGTGATGGGTGGTGAGGTGGTTAGTGAGTGATGGGTGGTGGGTGGTTATTGAGTGGTGGTTGGTGGGGTGGTTAGTGAGTGATGGGTGGTGGGGTGGATAGTGATGGGTAGTGAGGTGGTTAGTGAATGATGGGTGGTGGGGTGGTTAATGATGGGTGGTGGGGTGGTCAGTGAGTGATGGCTGGTGAGGTGGTTAGTGGGTGATGAGTGGTGGGTGGTTAGTGAGTGATGGTTGGTGGGGTGGTTAGTGAGTGATGGGTGGTGAGGTGGTTAGTGAGTGATGTGTGGTGAGGTGGTTAGTGAGTGATGTGTGGTGGGGTGGTTAGTGAGTGATGGGTAGTGGGATGGTTAGTGATAGGTGGTGGGGTGGTTAGTGATGGATGGTGGGGTGGTTAGTGAGTGATGGGTGGTGAGGTGGTTAGTGAGTGATGTGTGGTGGGGTGGTAAGTGAGTGATCGGTGGTGGGGTGGTTAGTGATGGGTGGTGAGGTGGTTAGTGAGTGATGGGTGGTGGGTGGTTAGTGATGGGTGGTGGGGTGGTTAGTGATGAGTGGTGAGTGGTGAAGTGGTTAGTGAGTGATGGGTGGTGGGTGGTTAGTGATGGGTGGTGTGGTGGTTAGTGAGGGGTGGTGGGTGGTGGGTGGTGGGGTCGTTAGTGAGTGATGGGTGGTGGGGTGGTTAGTGATGGGTGGTGAGATGGTTAGTGAGTGATGGGTGGTGAGGTGGTTAGTGATGGGTGGTGGGTTGGTTATTGATGGGTGGTGGGGTGGTTAGTGAGTGATGGGTGGTGAGGTGGTTAGTGATGGGTGGTGGGGTGGTTAGTGATGGGTGGTGGTGTGGTTAGTGATTGATGGGTGGTGGGGTGGTTTGTGATGGGTGGTGTGGTGGTTAGTGAGTGATGGGTGGTGAGGTGGTTAGTGATGGGTGGTGGGGTGGTTAGTGATGGGTGGTGGGGTGGTTAGTGAGTGATGGGTGGTGAGGTGGTTAGTGATGGGTGGTGGGGTGGTTAGTGATGGGTGGTGAGGTGGTTAGTGAGTGATGGGTGGTAGGGTGGTTAGTGAGTGATGGGTGCTGTGGTTAGTGAGTGATGGGTGGTGAGGTGGTTAGTGATGAGTAGTGGGGTGGTTAGTGAGTGATGGGTGGTGAGGTGGATAGTGAGTGATGGGTGGTGCGTGGGTAGTGAGTGATGGGTGGTGAGGTAGTTAGTGAGTGATGCGTAGCGGGGTGGTTAGTGAGTGATGGGTGGTGGGGTGGTTTGTGAGTGATGGGTGATGGGGTGGTTAGTGAGTGATGGGTGGTGGGGTGGTTAGTGAGTGATGGGTGGTGGGGTGGTTAGTGAGTGATGGGTGGTGGAGTGGTTAGTGATGGGTGGTGAGGTGGTTAGTGAGTGATGGGTGGTGAGGTGGTTAGTGATGGGTGGTGGGGTGGTTAGTGATGGGTGGTGAGGTGGTGAGTGGGAGATGGGTGGTGAGGTGGTTAGTGATGGGTGGTGGGGTGGTTTGTGATGGGTGCTGAGGTGGTTAGTGAGTGATGGGTGGTGGTTGGTTAGTGAGTGGTGGTTGGTGGGGTGGTTAGTGAGTGATACGTGGTGGGGTGGTTAGTAATGGGTGGTGAGGTGGTTTGTGAGTGATGGGTAGTGGAGTGGTTAGTGATGGGTGGTGGGGTGGTTAATGAGTGATGGGTGGTGAGGTGGTTAGTGAGTGATGGGTGGTGGGTGGTGAGTGATGGTTGGTGGGGTTGTTATTGAGTGATGGGTGGTGGAGTGGTTAGTGATGGGTGGTGAGATGGTTAGTGAGTGATGGATGGTGAGGTGGTTAGTGATGGGTGGTGACGTGGTTAGTGATGGGTGGTGAGGTGGTTAGTGGGTGATGGGTGGTGAGGTGGTTAGTGATGGGTGATGGGGTGGTTAGTGATGGGTGGTGAGGTGGTAAGTGAGTGATGGGTGGTGGGTGGTTAGTGAGTAGTGGTTGGTGGGGTGGTTAGTGAGTGATGAATGGTGGGGTGGTTAGTGATGGGTGGTGAGGTGGTTAGTGAGTGATGGGTGGTGGGGTGGTTAATGATGGGTGGTGGGGTTTTTAGTGAGTGATAGGTGGTGAGGTGGTTAGTGAGTGATGTGTGGTGGATGGTTAGTGAGTGATGGTTGGTGGGGTGGTTAGTGAGTGATGGGTGGTGAGGTGGTTAGTGAGTGATGGGTGGTGAGGTGGTTAGTGAGTGATGTGTGGTGGGGTGGTTAGTGAGTGGTGGGTGGTGGAGTGGTTAGTGATGGGTGGTGGGGTGGTTAGTGATGGATGGTGGGGTGGTTAGTGAGTGATGGGTGGTGAGGTGGTTAGTGAGTGATGTGTGGTGGGGTGGTTAGTGAGTGATGGGTGGTCAGTGATGCGTGGTGAGGTGGTTAGTGAGTGGTGAAGTGGTTAGTGAGTGATGGCTGATGGGTGGTTAGTGATGGGTGGTGTGGTGGTTAGTGAGGGGTGGTGGGTGGTGGGGTCGTTAGTGAGTGATGGGTGGTGGGGTGGTTAGTGATGGGTGGTGAGGTGGTTAGTGAGTGATGGGTGGTGAGGTGGTTAGTGATGGGTGGTGGGGTGGTTATTGATGGGTGGTGGGATGGTTAGTGAGTGATAGGTGGTGAGGTGGTTAGTGGTGGGTGGTGGGGTGGTTAGTGAGTGATGGGTGGTGGGGTGGTTAGTGAGTGATGGGTGGTGGGGTGGTTTGTGATGGGTGGTGTGGTGGTTAGTGAGTGATGGGTGGTGAGGTGGTTAGTGATGGGTGGTGGGGTGGTTAGTGAGTGATGGGTGGTGAGGTGGTTAGTGATGGGTGGTGGGGTGGTTAGTGATGGGTGGTGAGGTGGTTAGTGAGTGATGGGTGGTAGGGTGGTTAGTGAGTGATGGGTGGTGTCGTTAGTGAGTGATGGGTGGTGAGGTGGTTAGTGATGAGTGGTGGGGTGGTTAGTGAGTGATGGGTGGTGAGGTGGATAGTGAGTGATGGGTGGTGGGTGGGTAGTGAGTTATGGGTGGTGAGGTGGTTAGTGAGTGATGCGTGGGTGGGTGGTTAGTGAGTGATGGGTGGTGGGGTGGTTTGTGAGTGATAGGTGATGGGGTGGTTAGTGAGTGATGGGTGGTGGGGTGGTTAGTGAGTGATGGGTGGTGGGGTGGTTAGTGAGTGATGGGTGGTGGAGTGGTTAGTGATGGGTGGTGAGGTGGTTAGTGAATGATGCGTGGTGAGGTGGTTAGTGATGGGTGGTGGGGTGGTTAGTGATGGGTGGTGAGGTGGTGAGTGGGTGATGGGTGGTGAGGTGGTTAGTGATGGGTGGTGGGGTGGTTTGTGATGGGTGGTGAGGTGGTTAGTGAGTGATGGGTGGTGGGTGGTTAGTGAATGGTGGTTGGTCGGGTGGTTAGTGAGTGATGGGTGGTGGGGTGGTTAGTGATGGGTGGAGAGGTGGTTAGTGAGTGATGGGTAGTGGGGTGGTTAGTGATGGGTGGTGGGGTGGTTAATGAGTGATGGGTGGTGAGGTGGTTAGTGAGTGATGGGTGGTGGGGTGGTTAGTGATGGGTGGTGGGGTGGTTAGTGATGGATGGTGGGGTGGTTAGTGATGGATGGTGGGGTGGTTAGTGAGTGATGGGTGTTGAGGTGGTTAGTGATAGGTGGTGAGGTGGTTAGTGATAGGTGGTGAGGTGGTTAGTGATAGGTGGTGGGGTGGTTAGTGGTGGGTGGTGGGGTGGTTAGTGGTGGGTGGTGGGGTTATCTTGAGGTTATCTTGAGATGATTTCGGGGCTTTAGTGTCCCCGCGGCCCGGTCCTCGACCAGGCCTCCACCCCCAGAAAGCAGCCCGTGACAGCTGACTAACACCCAGGTACCTATTTTACTGCTAGGTAACAGGGGCATAGGGTGAAAGAAACTCTGTCCATTGTTTCTCGCCGGCGCCTGGGGTGGCTAGTGATGGGTGATGGGGTGGCTAGTGAGTGATGGGTGGTGGGGTGGTTAGTGATGGGTGCTGAGGTGGTTAGAGAGTGATGGGTGATGAGTGGTTAGTGATGGGTGGTGGGGTGGTTAGTGATGAGTGGTGAGGTGGTTAGTGAGTGATTGGTGGTGGGTGGTTAGTGATGGGTGGTGGGGTGGTTAGTGATGGGTGGTGAGTGGTGGGGTCGTTAGTGAGTGATGGGTGGTGAGGTTGTTAGTGATGGGTGGTGGGGTGGTTAGTAAGTGATGAGTGGTGGGATGGTTAGTGAGTGATAGTAAGTGGGGTGGTTAGTGATGGGTGGTGGGGTGGTTAGTGAGTGATGGGTGGTAGGGTGGTTAAAGATGGGTGGTGGGGTGGTTAGTGAGTGATGGATGATGAGGTGGTTAGTGATGGGTGGTGAGATGATTAGTGGGTGATGGGTGGTGAGGTGGTTAGTGATGGGTGGTGGAGTGGTTAGTGATGGGTGGTGAGGTTGTTAGAAAGTGATGGGTGGTGGGTGGTTAGTGAGTGGTGGTTGGTGGGGTGGTTAGTGAGTGATGGGTAGTAGGTGGTTAGTGATGAGTGGTGGGGTGGTTAATGAGTGATGGGTGGTGAGGTGGTTAGTCAGTGATGGGTGGTGGGTGGTTAGTGAGTGATGGTTGGTGGGGTGGTTAGTGAGTGATGGGTGGTGAGGTGGTTAGTGAGTCTTGGGTGGTGGGGTGGTTAGTGATGGGTGGTGGGGTGGTTAGTGATGGGTGGTGGGGTGGTTAGTGATGGATGGTGGGGTGGTTAGTGAGTGACGAGTGGTGAGGTGGTTAGTGAGTGATAGGTGGTGAGGTGGTTAGTGATGGGTGGTGGGGTGGTTAGTGGTGGGTGGTGGGGTGGTTAGTGAGTGATGGGTGGTGAGGTGGTTAGTGAGTGATGGGTGATGGGGTGGTTAGTGAGTGATGGGTAGTGGGGTGGTTAGTGATGGGTGCTGAGGTGGTTAGAGAGTGATGGGTGGTGAGTGGTTAGTGATGGGTGGTGGGGTGGTTAGTGATGAGTGGTGAGGTAGTTAGTGAGTGATGGGTGGTGGGTGGTTAGTGATGGGTGTTGGGGTAGTTAGTGATGGGTGGTGAGTGGTGGGGTCGTTAGTGAGTGATGGGTGGTGAGTGGTGGGGTCGTTAGTGAGTGATGGGTGGTGAGGTGGTTAGTGATGGGTGGTGGGGTGGTTAGTGAGTGATGGATGGTGGGGTGGTTAGTAAGTGATGGGTGGTGAGGTGGTAAGTGAGTGATGGGTGGTAGGGTTGTTAATGATGGGTGGTGGAATGGTTAGTGAGTGATGGATGATGAGGTGGTTAGTGATGGGTGGTGGGGTGGGTAGTGAGTGAGGGGTGGTGAGGTGGTTAGTAATGGGTAGTGGGGTTGTTAGTGATGGATGGTGGGGTGGTTAATGAGTGATGGGTGGTGAGGTGGTTAGTGAGTGATGGGTGGTGGGTGGTTAGTGAGAGATGGTTGGTGGATGGTTATTGAGTGATGGGTGGTGGAGTGGTTAGTGATGGGTGGTGAGGTGGTTAGTGAGTGATGGGTGGTGAGGTGGTTAGTGATGGGTGGTGGGGTGGTTAGTGATGGGTGGTGAGGTGGTTAGTGGGTGATGGGTGGTGAGGTGGTTAGTGATGGGTGATGGGGTGGTTAGTGATGGGTGGTGAGGTGGTTAGTGGGTGATGGGTGGTGAGGTGGTTAGTGATGGGTGATGGGGTGGTTAGTGATTTGTGGTGAGGTGGTTAGTGAGTGATGGGTGGTGGGTGGTTAGTGAGTAGTGGTTGGTGGGGTGGTTAGTGAGTGATGAATGGTTGGGTGGTTAGTGATGGGTGGTGAGGTGGTTAGTGAGTGATGGGTGGTGGGGTAGGGTGGTTAATGATGGGTGGTGGGGTTTTTAGTGAGTGATGGGTGGTGAGGTGGTTAGTGAGTGATGGGTGGTGGGTGGTTAGTGAGTGATGGTTGGTGGGGTGGTTAGTGAGTGATGGGTGGTGAGGTGGTTAGTGAGTGATGGGTGGTGAGGTGGTTAGTGAGTGATGTGTGGTGGGGTGGTTAGTGAGTGATGGGTGGTGGGGTGGTTAGTGATGGGTGGTGGGGTGGTTAGTGATGGATGGTGGGGTGGTTAGTGAGTGATGGGTGGTGAGGTGGTTAGTGAGTGATGTGTGGTGGGGTGGATAGTGAGTGATGGGTGGTGGGGTGGTTAGTGATGGGTGGTGAGGTGGTTAGTGAGTGATGGGTGGCGGGTGGTTAGTGATGGGTGGTGGGGTGGTTAGTGATGAGTGGTGAGTGGTGAAGTGGTCAGTAAGTGATGGGTGGTGGGTGGTTAGTGATGGGTGGTGTGGTGGTTAGTGAGGGGTGGTGGGTAGTGGGGTCGTTATTGAATGATGGGTGGTGGGGTGGTTAGTGATGGGTTGTGAGGTGGTTAGTGAGTGATGGGTGATGAGGTGGTTAGTGATGGGTGGTGGGGTGGTTATTGATGGGTGGTGGGGTGGTTAGTGAGTGATGGGTGGTGAGGTGGTTAGTGGTGGGTGGTGGGGTGGTTAGTGATGTGTGGTGGGGTGGTTAGTTAGTGATGGGTGGTGGGGTTGTTTGTGATGGGTGATGTGGTGGTTAGTGAGTGATGGGTGGTGAGGTGGTTAGTGATGGGTGGTGGGGTGGTTAGTGATGGGTGGTGGGGTGGTTAGTGAGTGATGGGTGGTGATGTGGTTAGTGAGTGATGGGTGGTAGGGTGGTTAGTGAGTGATGGGTGGTGTGGTTAGTGACTATTGGGTGGTGAGGTGGTTAGTGATGAGTGGTGGGGTGGTTAGTGAGTGATGGGTGGTTAGGTGGATAGTGAGTGATGGGTGGTGGGTGGGGAGTGAGTGATGGGTGGTGAGGTGGTTAGTGAGTGATGCGTGGAGGGGTGGTTAGTGAGTGATGGGTGGTGGGGTGGTTTGTGAGTGATGGGTGATGGGGTGGTTAGTGAGTGATGGGTGGTGGGGTGGTTAGTGAGTGATGGGTGGTGGGGTAGTTAGTGAGTGATGGGTGGTGGAGTGGTTAGTGATGGGTGGTGAGGTGGTTAGTGAATGATGGGTGGTGAGGTTAGTGATGGGTGGTGGGGTGGTTAGTGATGGGTGGTGAGGTGGTGAGTGGGTGATGGGTGGTGAGGTGGTTAGTGATGGGTGGTGGGGTGGTTTGTGATGGGTGGTGAGGTGGTTAGTGAGTGATGGGTGGTGGGTGGTTAGTGAGTGGTGGTTGGTGGGGTGGTTAATGAGTGTTTTGTGGTGGGGTGGTTAGTGATGGGTGGTGAGGTGGTTAGTGAGTGATGGGTAGTGGGGTGGTTAGTGATGGGTGGTGGGGTGGTTAATGAGTGATGGGTGGTGAGGTGGTTAGTGAGTGATGGGTGGTGGGTGGTTAGTGAGTGATGGTTGGTGGGGTGGTTAGTGAGTGATGTGTGGTGGGGTGGTTAGTTAGTGATGGGTGGTGGGGTTGTTTGTGATGGGTGATGTGGTGGTTAGTGAGTGATGGGTGGTGAGGTGGTTAGTGATGGGTGGTGGGGTGGTTAGTGATGGGTGGTGGGGTGGTTAGTGAGTGATGGGTGGTGAGGTGGTTAGTGAGTGATGGGTGGTAGGGTGGTTAGTGAGTGATGGGTGGTGTGGTTAGTGACTATTGGGTGGTGAGGTTGTTAGTGATGAGTGGTGGGGTGGTTAGTGAGTGATGGGTGGTTAGGTGGATAGTGAGTGATGGGTGGTGGGTGGGGAGTGAGTGATGGGTGGTGAGGTGGTTAGTGAGCGATGCGTGGAGGGGTGGTTAGTGAGTGATGGGTGGTGGGGTGGTTTGTGAGTGATGGGTGATGGGGTGGTTAGTGAGTGATGGGTGGTGGGGTGGTTAGTGAGTGATGGGTGGTGGGGTAGTTAGTGAGTGATGGGTGGTGGAGTGGTTAGTGATGGGTGGTGAGGTGGTTAGTGAATGATGGGTGGTGAGGAGGTTAGTGATGGGTGGTGGGGTGGTTAGTGATGGGTGGTGAGGTGGTGAGTGGGTGATGGGTGGTGAGGTGGTTAGTGATGGGTGGTGGGGTGGTTTGTGATGGGTGGTGAGGTGGTTAGTGAGTGATGGGTGGTGGGTGGTTAGTGAGTGGTGGTTGGTGGGGTGGTTAATGAGTGTTTTGTGGTGGGGTGGTTAGTGATGGGTGGTGAGGTGGTTAGTGAGTGATGGGTAGTGGGGTGGTTAGTGATGGGTGGTGGGGTGGTTAATGAGTGATGGGTGGTGAGGTGGTTAGTGAGTGATGGGTGGTGGGTGGTTAGTGAGTGATGGTTGGTGGGGTGGTTAGTGAGTGATGGGTGGTGAGGTGGTTAGAGAGTGATGGGTGGTGGGGTGGTTAGTGATGGGTGGTGGGGTGGTTAGTGATGGATAGTGGGGTGGTTAGTGAGTGATGGGTGGTGAGGTGGTTAGTGAGTGATAGGTGGTGAGGTGGTTAGTGATAGGTGGTGGGGTGGTTAGTGGTGGGTGGTGGGGTATCTAGTGATGGGTGGTGGGGTGGTTAGTGAGTGATGGGTGGTGAGGTGGTTAGTGAGTGATGGGTGATGGGGTGGCTAGTGAGTGATGGGTGGTGGGGTGGTTAGTGATGGGTGCTGAGGTGGTTAGAGAGTGATGGGTGGTGAGTGGTTAGTGATGGGTGGTGGGGTGGTTCGTGATGAGTGGTGCGGTGGTTAGTGAGTGATGGGTGGTGGGTGGTTAGTGATGGGTGGTGGGGTGGTTAGTGATGGGTGGTGGGGTGGTTAGTGATGGATGGTGGGGTGGTTAGTGAGTGACGGGTGGTGAGGTGGTTAGTGAGTGATAGGTGGTGAGGTGGTTAGTGATGGGTGGTGGGGTGGTTAGTGGTGGGTGGTGGGGTGGTTAGTGAGTGATGGGTGGTGAGGTGGTTAGTGAGTGATGGGTGATGGGGTGGTTAGTGAGAGATGGGTAGTGGGGTGGTTAGTGATGGGTGCTGAGGTGGTTAGAGAGTGATGGGTGGTGAGTGGTTAGTGATGGGTGGTGGGGTGGTTAGTGATGAGTGGTGAGGTAGTTAGTGAGTGATGGGTGGTGGGTGGTTAGTGATGGGTGTTGGGGTAGTTAGTGATGGGTGGTGAGTGGTGGGGTAGTTAGTGAGTGATGGGTGGTGAGTGGTGGGGTCGTTAGTGAGTGATGGGTGGTGAGGTGGTTAGTGATGGGTGGTGGGGTATTTAGTGAGTGATGGATGGTGGGGTGGTTAGTGAGTGATGGGTGGTGAGGTGGTAAGTGAGTGATGGGTGGTAGGGTTGTTAATGATGGGTGGTGGGGTGGTTAGTGAGTGATGGATGATGAGGTGGTTAGTGGTGGGTGGTGGGGTGGGTAGTGAGTGAGGGGTGGTGAGGTGGTTAGTAATGGGTAGTGGGGTTGTTAGTGATGGATGGTGGGGTGGTTAATGAGTGATGGGTGGTGAGGTGGTTAGTGAGTGATGGGTGGTGGGTGGTTAGTGAGTGATGGTTGGTGGATGGTTATTGAGTGATGGGTGGTGGAGTGGTTAGTGATGGGTGGTGAGGTGGTTAGTGAGTGATGGGTGGTGAGGTGGTTAGTGATGGGTGGTGGGGTGGTTAGTGATGGGTGGTGAGGTGGTTAGTGGGTGATGGGTGGTGAGGTGGTTAGTGATGGGTGATGGGGTGGTTAGTGATGGGTGGTGAGGTGGTTAGTGGGTGATGGGTGGTGAGGTGGTTAGTGATGGGTGATGGGGTGGTTAGTGATTTGTGGTGAGGTGGTTAGTGAGTGATGGGTGGTGGGTGGTTAGTGAGTAGTGGTTGGTGGGGTGGTTAGTGAGTGATGAATGGTGGGGTGGTTAGTGATGGGTGGTGAGGTGGTTAGTGAGTGATGGGTGGTGGGGTAGGGTGGTTAATGATGGGTGGTGGGGTTTTTAGTGAGTGATGGGTGGTGAGGTGGTTAGTGAGTGATGGGTGGTGGGTGGTTAGTGAGTGATGGTTGGTGGGGTGGTTAGTGAGTGATGGGTGGTGAGGTGGTTAGTGAGTGATGGGTGGTGAGGTGGTTAGTGAGTGATGTGTGGTGGGGTGGTTAGTGAGTGATGGGTGGTTAGGTGGTTAGTGATGGGTGGTGGGGTGGTTAGTGATGGAGGGTGGGGTGGTTAGTGAGTGATGGGTGGTGAGGTGGTTAGTGAGTGATGTGTGGTGGGGTGGATAGTGAGTGATGGGTGGTGGGGTGGTTAGTGATGGGTGGTGAGGTGGTTAGTGAGTGATGGGTGGTGGGTGGTTAGTGATGGGTGGTGGGGTGGTTAGTGATGAGTGGTGAGTGGTGAAGTGGTCAGTGAGTGATGGGTGGTGGGTGGTTAGTGATGGGTGGTGTGGTGGTTAGTGAGGGGTGGTGGGTAGTGGGGTCGTTAGTGAATGATGGGTGGTGGGGTGGTTAGTGATGGGTTGTGAGGTGGTTAGTGAGTGATGGGTGATGAGGTGGTTAGTGATGGGTGGTGGGGTGGTTATTGATGGGTGGTGGGGTGGTTAGTGAGTGATGGGTGGTGAGGTGGTTAGTGGTGGGTGGTGGGGTGGTTAGTGATGTGTGGTGGGGTGGTTAGTTAGTGATGGGTGGTGGGGTTGTTTGTGATGGGTGATGTGGTGGTTAGTGAGTGATGGGTGGTGAGGTGGTTAGTGATGGGTGGTGGGGTGGTTAGTGATGGGTGGTGGGGTGGTTAGTGAGTGATGGGTGGTGAGGTGGTTAGTGATGGGTGGTGGGGTGGTTAGTGATAGGTGGTGAGGTTGTTAGTGAGTGATGGGTGGTAGGGTGGTTAGTGAGTGATGGGTGGTGTGGTTAGTGACTATTGGGTGGTGAGGTGGTTAGTGATGAGTGGTGGGGTGGTTAGTGAGTGATGGGTGGTTAGGTGGATAGTGAGTGATGGGTGGTGGGTGGGGAGTGAGTGATGGGTGGTGAGGTGGTTAGTGAGTGATGCGTGGAGGGGTGGTTAGTGAGTGATGGGTGGTGGGGTGGTTTGTGAGTGATGGGTGATGGGGTGGTTAGTGAGTGATGGGTGGTGGGGTGGTTAGTGAGTGATATGTGGTGGGGTAGTTAGTGAGTGATGGGTGGTGGAGTGGTTAGTGATGGTGGTGAGGTGGTTAGTGAATGATGGGTGGTGAGGAGGTTAGTGATGGGTGGTGGGGTGGTTAGTGATGGGTGGTGAGGTGGTGAGTGGGTGATGGGTGGTGAGGTGGTTAGTGATGGGTGGTGGGGTGGTTTGTGATGGGTGGTGAGGTGGTTAGTGAGTGATGGGTGGTGGGTGGTTAGTGAGTGGTGGTTGGTGGGGTGGTTAATGAGTGATGGGTGGTGGGGTGGTTAGTGATGGGTGGTGAGGTGGTTAGTGAGTGATGGGTAGTGGGGTGGTTAGTGATGGGTGGTGGGGTGGTTAATGAGTGATGGGTGGTGAGGTGGTTAGTGAGTGATGGGTGGTGGGTGGTTAGTGAGTGATGGTTGGTGGGGTGGTTAGTGAGTGATGGGTGGTGAGGTGGTAAGAGAGTGATGGGTGGTGGGGTGGTTAGTGAAGGGTGGTGGGGTGGTTAGTGATGGGTAGTGGGGTGGTTAGTGAGTGATGGGTGGTGAGGTGGTTAGTGAGTGATAGGTGGTGAGGTGGTTAGTGATAGGTGGTGGGGTGGTTAGTGGTGGGTGGTGGGGTGGCTAGTGATGGGTGGTGGGGTGGTTAGTGAGTGATGGGTGGTGAGGTGGTTAGTGAGTGATGGGTGGTGGGGTGGCTAGTGAGTGATGGGTGGTGGGGTGGTTAGTGATGGGTGCTGAGGTGGTTAGAGAGTGATGGGTGGTGAGTGGTTAGTGATGGGTGGTGGGGTGGTTCGTGATGAGTGGTGCGGTGGTTAGTGAGTAATGGGTGGTGGGTGGTTAGTGATGGGTGATGGGGTGGTTAGTGATGGGTGGTGAGTGGTGGGGTCGTTAGTGAGTGATGGGTTATGGGTGGTGGGGTCGTTAGTGAGTGATGGGTGGTGAGGTTGTTAGTGATTGGTGGTGGGGTGGTTAGTAAGTGATGGGTGGTGGGGTGGTTAGTGAGTGATAGTAAGTGGGGTGGTTAGTGATGGGTGGTGGGGTGGTTAGTGAGTGATGGGTGGTAGGGTGGTTAATGATGGGTGGTGGGGTGGTTAGTGAGTGATGGATGATGAGGTGGTTAGTGATGGGTGGTGTGGTCGTTAGTGAGTGATGGGTGGTGAGGTGGTTAGTGATGGGTGGTGGGGTTGTTAGTGATGGGTGGTGGGGTGGTTAGTGATGGGTGATGAGGTGGTTAGTGAGTGATGGGTGGTGTGGTGGTTATTGATGGGTGGTGGGGTGGTTAGTGATGGGTGGTGGGGTGGTTAGGGATGGGTGGTGGGGTGGTTAGTGATAGTTGTGGGGTGGTTAGTGAGTGATAGGTGGTGAGGTGGTTAGCGATGGGTGGTGGGATGGTTAGTGATAGGTGATGGGGTGGATAGTGAGTGATGGGGGTGGGGTTGTTAGTGATGGGTGGTGAGGTGGTTAGTGAGTGATGGGTGGTGAGCTGGTTAGTGATGGGTGGTGGGGTGGTTAGTGATGGGTGGTGGGGTGGTTAGTGAGTGATGGGTGGTGAGGTGGTTAGTGATGGGTGGTGGGGTGGTTAGTGATGGGTGGTGAGGTGGTTAGTGAGTGATGGGTGGTAGGGTGGTTAGTGATGGGTGATGAGGTGGTTAGTGAGTGATGGGTGGTGAGGTGGTTAGTGATGAGTGGTGGGGTGGTTAGTGATGGGTGGTGGGGTGGTTAGGGATGGGCGGTGGGGTGGTTAGTGATAGTTGGTGGGGTGGTTAGTGAGTGATGGGTGGTGAGGTGGTTAGTGATGGGTGGTGGGGTGGTTAGTGATGGGTGATGGGGTGGTTAGTGAGTGATGGGGGGTGGGGTGGTTAGTGATGGGTGGTGAGGTGGTTAGTGAGTGATGGGTGGTGAGGTCGTTAGTGATGGGTGGTGGGGTGGTTAGTGATGGGTGGTGGGGTGGTTAGTGAGTGATGGGTGGTGAGGTGGTTAGTGATGGGGGTGGGGTGGTTAGTGATGGGTGGTGAGGTGATTAGTGAGTGATGGGTGGTAGGGTGGTTAGTGAGTGATGGGTGGTGTGGTTAGTGAGTGATGGGTGGTGAGGTGGTTAGTGATGAGTTGTGGGGTGGTTAGTGAGTGATGGGTGGTGAGGTGGATAGTGAGTGATGGGTGGTGGGTGGGTAGTGAGTGATGGGTGGTGAGGTGGTTAGTGAGTGATGGGTGGCGGGGTGGTTAGTGAGTGATGGGTGGTGGGTGGGTAGTGAGTGTTGGGTGGTGAGGTGGTTAGTGAGTGATGGGTGGTGAGGTGGTTAGTGATGGGTGGTGGGGTGGTTTGTGATGGGTGCTGAGGTGGTTAGTGAGTGATGGGTGGTGGGTGGTTAGTGAATGATGGGTGATGGGGTGGTTAGTGAGTGATGGGTGGTGGGGTGGTTAGTGAGTGATGGGTGGTGGGGTAGTTAGTGAGTGATGGGTGGTGGAGTGGTTAGTGATGGGTGGTGAGGTGGTTAGTGTATGATGGGTGGTGAGGTGGTTAGTGATGGGTGGTAGGGTGGTTAGTGAGTGATGGATGGTGGGGTGGTTAGTGAGTGATGGGTGGTGAGGTGGTAAGTGAGTGATGGGTGGTAGGGTTGTTAATGATGGGTGGTGGGGTGGTTAGTGAGTGATGGATGATGAGGTGGTTAGTGATGGGTGGTGGGGTGGGTAGTGAGTGAGGGGTGGTGAGGTGGTTAGTAATGGGTAGTGGGGTTGTTAGTGATGGATGGTGGGGTGGTTAGTGATGGGTGGTGGGGTCGTTAGGGATGGGTGGTGGGGTGGTAAGTGATGGGTGGTAGGGTGGTTAGGGAGTGATGGGTGGTGAGGTGGTTATTGATGGGTGGTGGGGTGGTTAGTGATGGGTGGTGGGGTGGTTAGTGATGGGTGGTGGGGTGGTTAGTGATGGGTGGTGGGGTGGTTAGGGATGGGTGGTGGGGTGGTACGTGACAGGTGGTAGGTTGGTTAGGGAGTGATGGGTGGTGAGGTGGTTATTAATGGGTGGTGGGGTGGTTAGTAATGGGTGGTGGGGTGGTTAGTGAGTGATGGGTGGTGGGGTGGTTAGTGATGGGTGGTGAGGTGGTTAGTGAGTGATGGGTAGTGACGTGGTTAGTTATGGGTGGTGGGGTGGTTAGTGATGGGTGGTGGGGTGGTTACTGAGTGATGGGTGGTGAGGTTGTTAGTGATGGGTAGTGGGGTGGTTAGTGATGGGTGGTGAGGTGGTTAGTGAGTGATGGGTGGTAGGGTGGTTAGTGAGTGATGCGTGGTGTGGTTAGTGAGTGATGGGTAGTGCGGTGGTTAGTGATGAGTGGTGGGGTGGTTAGTGAGTGATGGGTGGTGAGGTGGATAGTGAGTGATGTGTGACTGTGTGGGTAGTGAGTGATGGGTGGTGAGGTGGTTAGTGAGTAATGGGTCGCGGGGTGGTTAGTGAGTGATTGGTGGTGGGGTGGTTTGAGAGTGATGGGTGATGGGGTGGTTAGTGAGTGATGGGTCACCACCCATCACTCACTAACCTCCCCATCACCCATGGATGAGAATGAGTGATGGGTGGTGGGGTGGTTATTGAGTGATGGGTTATGGAGTGGTTAGTGATGGGTGGTGAGGTGGTTAGTGAGTGATGGGTGGTGAGGTGGTTAGTGATGGGTGGTGGGGTGATTAGTGATGGGTGGTGAGGTGGTTAGTGGGTGATGGGTGGTGAGGTGGTTAGTGATGGGTGATGGGGTGGTTAGTGATGGGTGGTGAGGTGGTTAGTGAGTGATGGGTGGTGGGTGGTTAGTGAGTGGTGGTTGGTGGGGTGGTTAGTGAGTGATGGGTGGTGGAGTGGTTAGTGATGGGTGGTGAGGTGGTTAGTGAGTGATGGGTGGTGGGGTGGTTAATGATGGGTGGTGGGGTGGTTAGTGATGGGTGGTGGGGTGGTTAGTGATGGATGGTGGGGTGGTTAGTGAGTGATGGGTGGTGAGGTGGTTAGTGAGTGATGTGTGGTGGGGTGGTTAGAGAGTGATGGGTGATGGGGTGGTTAGTGATGGGTGGTGAGGTGGTTAGTGAGTGATAGGTGGTGGGTGGTTAGTGATGGGTGGTGGGGTGGTTAGTGATGGGTGGTGGGGTGTTTAGTGATGGGTGGTGGGGTGGTTAGTGATGGGTGGTGAGGTGGTTAGTGAGTGATGGGTGGTAGGGTGGTTAGTGAGTGATGGGTGGTGTGATTAGTGAGTGATGGGTAGTGCGGTGGTTAGTGATAGGTGGTGGGGTGGTTAGTGAGAGATGGGTGGTGGGGTGGTTAGTGAGTGATGGGTGGTGGGGTGGTTAGTGAGTGATGGGTGGTGAGGTGGTTAGTGAGTGATGGGTGGTTGGTGGTTAGTGAGTGATGGGTGGTGAGGTGGTTAGTGAGTGATGGGTGGTGGGGTGGTTAGTGAGAGATGGGTGGTGGGGTGGTTAGTGAGTGATGGGTGGTGGGGTGGTTAGTGAGTGATTGGTAGTGAGGTGGTTAGAGAGTGATGGTTGGTGAGGTGGTTAGTGAGTGATGGGTAGTGGAGTGGTTAGTGAGTGATAGGTGGTGAGGTGGTTAGTGATGGGTGGTGGGGTGGTTAGTTATGGGTGGTGAGGTGGTTAGTGAGTGATGGGTGGTGAGGTGGTTAGTGATGGGTGGTGGGGTTGTTAGTGATGGGTAGTGAGGTGGTTAGTGAGTTTTGGGTAGTGGGTGGTTAGTGATGGGTGGTGGGGTGGTTAGTGATGGGTGGTGGGGTGGCTAATGATGGGTGGTGGGGTGGTTAGTGAGTGATGGGTGGTGAGGTGGTTAGTGAGTGATGGGTGGTAGGGTGGTTAGTGAGTTATGGGTGTTGGGGTGGTTAGTGATAGGTGGTGAGGTGGTTAGAGAGTGGTGGGTGGTGAGTGGTTAGTGATGGGTGGTGGGGTGGTTAGTGATGAGTGGTGAGTGGTGGGGTCGTTAGTGAGTGATAGGTGGTGGGTGGTAGGGTCGTTAGTGAGTGATGGGTGGTGAGCTGGTTAGTGATGGGTGGTGGGGTGGTTAGTGAGTGATGGGCGGTGGGGTGGTTAGTGAGTGATGGGTGGTGGGGTGGTTAGTGAGTGATGGGTGGTGGGGCGGTTAGTGAGTGATGGGTGGTAGGGTGGTTAATGATGGGTGGTGGGGCGGTTAGTGAGTGATGGATGATGAGGTGGTTAGTGATGGGTGGTGGGGTGGTTAGTGAGTAATGGGTGGTGAGGTGGTTAGTGATGGGTAGTGGGGTTGTTAGTGATGGATAGTGGGGTGTTTAGTGATTGGTGATGAGGTGGATAGTGAATGATGGGTGGTGAGGTGGTTAGTGATGGGTGGTGTGGTGGTTAGTGATGGGTGGTAGGGTGGTTAGGGATGGGTGGTGGGGTGGATAGTGATGGGTTGTGGGGTGGTTAGTAAGTGATGGGTGGTGAGGTGGTTATTGATGGGTGGTGGGGTGGTTAGTGATGGGTGGTGGGGTGGTTAGTGAGTGACGGGTGGTGGGGTGGTTAGTGATGAGTGGTGAGGTGGTTAGTGAGTGATGGGTGGTGAGGTGGTTAGTGATGGGTGGTGGGGTGGTTAGTAATGGGTGGTGAGGTGGTTAGTGAGTGATGGGTGGTGAGGTGGTTAGTGATGGGTGGTGGGGTGGTTGGTGATGGGTGGTGAGGTGGTTAGTGAGTGATGGGTGGTAGGGTGCTTAGTGAGTGAGTGATGGGTGGTGTGGTTAGTGAGTGATGGGTGGTGAGGTGGTTAGTGATGAGTGGTGGGGTGGTTAGTGAGTGATGGGTGGTGAGGTGGATAGAGAGTGATGGGTGGTGGGGTGGTTAGTGAGTGATGGGTGGTGGGGTGGTTAATGATGGGTGGTGAGGTGGTTAGAGAGTGATGGGTGGTGAGTGGTTAGTGATGGGTGGTGGCGTGGTTAGTGATGAGTGGTGAGTGGTGGGGTCGTTAGTGAGTGATGGGTGGTGAGGTGGTTAGTGATGGTTGGTGGGGTGGTTAGTGAGTGATGGATGGTTGGGTGGTTAGTGAGTGATGGGTGGTGGGGTGGTTAGTGAGTGATGGGTGGTGGGGTCGTTAGTGAAGGGTGGTGGGGTGGTTAGTGATGGGTGGTGGGGTGGTTAGTGAGTGATGGGTGGTGGGGCGGTTAGTGAGTGATGGGTGGTAGGGTCGTTAATGATGGGTGGTAAGGTGGTTAGTGAGTGATGGATGATGAGGTGGTTAGTGATGGGTAGTGGGGTTGTTAGTGATGGATAGTGGGGTGGTTAGTGTTTGGTGATGAGGTTGTTAGTGAATGATGGGTGGTGAGGTGGTTAGTGATGGGTGGTGTGGTGGTTAGTGATGGGTGGTGGGGTGGTTAGGGATGGGTTGTGGGGTGGATAGTGATGGGTGGTGGGGTGGTTAGTGAGTGATGGGTGGTGAGGTGGTTAGTGATGGGTGGTGGGGTGGTTAGTGATGGGTGGTGGGGTGGTTAGTGAGTGATGGGTGGTGGGGTGGTTAGTGATGGGTGGTGAGGTGGTTAGTGAGTGTTGGGTGGTGAGGTGGTTAGTGATGGGTGGTGGGGTGGTTAGTAATGGGTGGTGAGGTGGTTAGTGAGTGATGGGTGGTGAGGTGGTTAGTGATGGGTGGTGGGGTGGTTAGTGATGGGTGGTGAGGTGGCTAGTGAGTGATGGGTGGTAGGGTGCTTAGTGAGTGATGGGTGGTGTGGTTAGTGAGTGATGGGTGGTGAGGTGGTTAGTGATGAGTGGTGGGGTGGTTAGAGAGTGATGGGTGGTGAGGTGGATAGTGAGTGATGGGTGGTGGGTAGGTAGTGAGTGATGGGTGGTGAGGTGGTTAGTGAGTGATGGGTGGCGGGGTGGTTAGTGAGTGATGGGTGGTTGGTGGTTAGTGATGGGTGGTGGGGTGGTTAGTGATGGGTGGTGGGGTGGCTAATGATAGGTGGTGGGGTGGTTAGTGAGTGATGGGTGGTGAGGTGGTTAGTGAGTGATGGGTGGTGTGGTAGTTAGTGAGTGATGGGTGGTGGGGTGGTTAGTGATGGGTGGTGAGGTGGTTAGAGAGTGATGGGTGGTGAGTGGTTAGTGATGGGTGGTGGGGTGGTTAGTGATGAGTGGTGAGGTGGTTAGTGAGTGATAGGAGGTGGGTGGTTAGTGATAGGTGGTGGGGTGGTTAGTGATGCGTGGTGAGTGGTGGGGTCGTTAGTTAGTGATGGGTGGTGGGTGGTGGGGTCGTTAGTGAGTGATGGGTGGTGAGGTGGTTAGTGATGGGTGGTGGGGTGGTTAGTGAGTGATGGGTGGTGGGGTGGTTAGTGAGTGATGGGTGGTGGGGTGGTTAGTGATGGGTGGTGGGGTGGTTAGTGAGTGATGGGTAGTGGGGCGGTTAGTGAGCGATGGGTGGTAGGGTGGTTAATGATGGGTGGTGGGGTGGCCAGTGAGTAATGGGTGGTGAGGTGGTTAGTGATGGGTAGTGGGGTTGTTAGTGATGGATGGTGGGGTGGTTAGTGATCGGTGATGAGGTGGTTAGTGAGTGATGGGTGGTGAGGTGGTTTGTGAGTGATGGGTGATGGGGTGGTTAGTGAGTGATGTGTGGTGGGGTGGTTAGTGATGGGTGGTGGGGTGGTTAGTGAGTGATGGGTAGTGGGGTGGTTAGTGAGTGATGGATGATGAGGTGGTTAGTGATGGGTGGTGGGGTGGTCAGTGAGTAATGGGTGGTGAGGTGGTTAGTGATGGGTAGTGGGGTTGTTAGTGATGGATGGTGGGGTGGTTAGTGATCGGTGATGAGGTGGTTAGTGAGTGATGGGTGGTGAGGTGGTTAGTGATGGGTGGTGGGGTGGTTAGTGATGGGTGGTGGGATGGTTAGGGATGGGTGGAGGTGTGGTTAGTGATGGGTGGTGGGGTGGTTAGTGAGTGATGGGTGGTGAGGTGGTTAGTGATGGGTGGTGGGGTGGTTAGTGATGGGTGTTGGGGTGGTTAGTGATGGGTGGTAAGGTGGTTAGAGAGTGGTGGGTGGTGAGTGGTTAGTGATGGGTGGTGGGGTGGTTAGTGATGAGTGGTGAGTGGTGGGGTCGTTAGTGAGTGATAGGTGGTGGGTGGTAGGGTCGTTAGTGAGTGATGGGTGGTGAGCTGGTTAGTGATGGGTGGTGGGGTGGTTAGTGAGTGATGGGCGGTGGGGTGGTTAGTGAGTGATGGGTGGTGGGGTGGTTAGTGAGTGATGAGTGGTGGGGTGGTTAGTGATGGGTGGTGGGGTGGTTAGTGATGGGTGGTGGGGTGGTTAGTGAGTGATGGGTGGTGGGGCGGTTAGTGAGTGATGGGTGGTAGGGTGGTTAATGATGGGTGGTGGGGCGGTTAGTGAGTGATGGATGATGAGGTGGTTAGTGATGGGTGGTGGGGTGGTTAGTGAGTAATGGGTGGTGAGGTGGTTAGTGATGGGTAGTGGGGTTGTTAGTGATGGATAGTGGGGTGTTTAGTGATTGGTGATGAGGTGGATAGTGAATGATGGGTGGTGAGGTGGTTAGTGATGGGTGGTGTGGTGGTTAGTGATGGGTGGTAGGGTGGTTAGGGATGGGTGGTGGGGTGGATAGTGATGGGTTGTGGGGTGGTTAGTGAGTGATGGGTGGTGAGGTGGTTATTGATGGGTGGTGGGGTGGTTAGTGATGGGTGGTGGGGTGGTTAGTGAGTGACGGGTGGTGGGGTGGTTAGTGATGAGTGGTGAGGTGGTTAGTGAGTGATGGGTGGTGAGGTGGTTAGTGATGGGTGGTGGGGTGGTTAGTAATGGGTGGTGAGGTGGTTAGTGAGTGATGGGTGGTGAGGTGGTTAGTGATGGGTGGTGGGGTGGTTGGTGATGGGTGGTGAGGTGGTTAGTGAGTGATGGGTGGTAGGGTGCTTAGTGAGTGATGGGTGGTGTGGTTAGTGAGTGATGGGTTGTGAGGTGGTTAGTGATGAGTGGTGGGGAGGTTAGTGAGTGATGGGTGGTGAGGTGGATAGTGAGTGATGGGTGGTGGGGTGGTTAGTGAGTGATGGGTGGTGGGGTGGTTAATGATGGGTGGTGCGGTGGTTAGAGAGTGATGGGTGGTGAGTGGTTAGTGATGGGTGGTGGTGTGGTTAGTGATGAGTGGTGAGTGGTGGGGTCGTTAGTGAGTGATGGGTGGTGAGGTGGTTAGTGATGGTTGGTGGGGTGGTTAGTGAGTGATGGATGGTTGGGTGGTTAGTGAGTGATGGGTGGTGGGGTGGTTAGTGAGTGATGGGTGGTGGGGTCGTTAGTGATGGGTGGTGGGGTGGTTAGTGATGGGTGGTGGGGTGGTTAGTGAGTGATGGGTGGTGGGGCGGTTAGTTAGTGATGGGTGGTAGGGTCGTTAATGATGGGTGGTAAGGTGGTTAGTGAGTGATGGATGATGAGGTGGTTAGTGATAGGTAGTGGGGTTGTTAGTGATGGATAGTGGGGTGGTTAGTGTTTGGTGATGAGGTTGTTAGTGAATGATGGGTGGTGAGGTGGTTAGTGATGGGTGGTGTGGTGGTTAGTGATGGGTGGTGGGGTGGTTAGGGATGGGTTGTGGGGTGGATAGTGATGGGTGGTGGGGTGGTTAGTGAGTGATGGGTGGTGAGGTGGTTAGTGATGGGTGGTGGGGTGGTTAGTGATGGGTGGTGGGGTGGTTAGTGAGTGATGGGTGGTGGGGTGGTTAGTGATGGGTGGTGAGGTGGTTAGTGAGTGTTGGGTGGTGAGGTGGTTAGTGATGGGTGGTGGGGTGGTTAGTAATGGGTGGTGAGGTGGTGAGGTGGTTAGTGATGGGTGGTGGGGTGGTTAGTGATGGGTGGTGAGGTGGCTAGTGAGTGATGGGTGGTAGGGTGCTTAGTGAGTGATGGGTGGTGTGGTTAGTGAGTGATGGGTGGTGAGGTGGTTAGTGATGAGTGGTGGGGTGGTTAGAGAGTGATGGGTGGTGATTTGGATAGTGAGTGATGGGTGGTGGGTAGGTAGTGAGTGATGGGTGGTGAGGTGGTTAGTGAGTGATGGGTGGCGGGGTGGTTAGTGAGTGATGGGTGGTTGGTGGTTAGTGATGGGTGGTGGGGTGGTTAGTGATGGGTGGTGGGGTGGCTAATGATAGGTGGTGGGGTGGTTAGTGAGTGATGGGTGGTGAGGTGGTTAGTGAGTGATGGGTGGTGTGGTAGTTAGTGAGTGATGGGTGGTGGGGTGGTTAGTGATGGGTGGTGAGGTGGTTAGAGAGTGATGGGTGGTGAGTGGTTAGTGATGGGTGGTGGGGTGGTTAGTGATGAGTGGTGAGGTGGTTAGTGAGTGATAGGTGGTGGGTGGTTAGTGATAGGTGGTGGGGTGGTTAGTGTTGCGTGGTGAGTGGTGGGGTCGTTAGTTAGTGATGGGTGGTGGGTGGTGGGGTCGTTAGTGAGTGATGGGTGGTGAGGTGGTTAGTGATAGGTGGTGGGGTGGTTAGTGAGTGATGGGTGGTGGGGTGGTTAGTGAGTGATGGGTGGTGGGGTGGTTAGTGATGGGTGGTGGGGTGGTTAGTGAGTGATGGGTAGTGGGGCGGTTAGTGAGCGATGGGTGGTAGGGTGGTTAATGAAGGGTGGTGGGGTGGTTAGTGAGTGATGGATGATGAGGTGGTTAGTGATGGGTGGTGGGGTGGTCAGTGAGTAATGGGTGGTGAGGTGGTTAGTGATGGGTAGTGGGGTTGTTAGTGATGGATGGTGGGGTGGTTAGTGATCGGTGATGAGGTGGTTAGTGAGTGATGGGTGGTGAGGTGGTTAGTGATGGGTGGTGGGGTGGTTAGTGATGGGTGGTGGGATGGTTAGGGATGGGTGGAGGTGTGGTTAGTGATGGGTGGTGGGGTGGTTAGTGAGTGATGGGTGGTGAGGTGGTTAGTGATGGGTGGTGGGGTGGTTAGTGATGGGTGGTGGGGTGGTTAGTGAGTGATGGGTGGTGGGGTGGTTAGTGATGGGTGGTGGGGTGGTTAGTGATGGGTGGTGGGGTGGATAGTGAGTGATGGGTGGTGAGGTGGTTAGTGATGGGTGGTGGGGTGGTTAGTGATGGGTGGTGAGGTGGTTAGTGAGTGAAGGGTGGTAGGGTGCTTAGTGAGTGATGGGTGGTGTGGTTAGTGAGTGATGGGTGGTGAGGTGGTTAGTGATGAGTGGTTGGGTGGTTAGTGAGTGATGGGTGGTGGTGGTGGGTGGGTAGTGAGTGATGGGTGGTGAGGTGGTTAGTGAGTGATGGGTGGCGGGGTGGTTAGTGAGTGATGGGTGGTGGGGTGGTTTGTGAGTGATGGGTGATGGGGTGGTTAGTGAGTGATGGGTGGTGGTGTGGATAGTGAGCGATGGATGGTGGGGTGGTTAGTGATGGGTGGTTAGGTGGTTAGTGAGTGATGGGTGGTGAGGTGGTTAGTGAGTGATGGGTGGTGGGTGGTTAGTGAGTGATGGTTGGTGGGGTGGTTAGTGAGTGATGGGTGGTGAGGTGGTTAGTGAGTGATGGGTGGTGGGGTGGTTAGTGATGGGTGGTGGGGTGGTTAGTGATGGGTGGTGGGGTGGTTAGTGATGGATGGTGGGGTGGTTAGTGAGTGATGGGTGGTGAGGTGGTTAGTGAGTGATGGGTGGTGAGGTATTTAGTGATGGGTGGTGGGGTGGTTAGTGATTGGTGGTGAGGTGGTTAGTGAGTGATGGGTGGTGGGTGGTTAGTGATGGGTGGTGAGGTGGTTAGTGAGTGATGGGTGGTGGGTGGTTAGTGATGGGTGGTGGGGTGGTTAGTGGTGGCTAGTGGGGTGGCTAGTGATGGGTGGTGGGGTGGTTAGTGAGTGATGGGTGGTGAGGTGGTTAGTGAGTGATGGGTGGTGGGGTGGTTAGTGAGTGATGGGTGATGGGGTGGTTAGTGATAGGTGCTGAGGTGGTTAGAGAGTGATGGGTGGTGAGTGGTTAGTGATGGGTGGTGGGGTGGTTAGTGATGAGTGGTGAGGTGGTTAGTGAGTGATGGGTGGTGGGTGGTTAGTGATGGGTGGTGGGGTGGTTAGTGATGGGTTGTGAGTGGTGGGGTCGTTAGTGAGTGATGGGTGGCGGGTGGTGGGGTGGTTAGTGATGGGTTGTGAGTGGTGGGGTCGTTAGTGAGTGATGGGTGGCGGGTGGTGGGGTCGTTAGTGAGTGATGGGTGGTGAGGTGGTTAGTGATGGGTGGTGGGGTGGCTAGTGAGTGATGGGTGGTGGGGTGGTTAGTGAGTGATGGGTGGTGGGGTAGTTAGTGATGGGTGATGAGGTGGTAAGTGAGTGATGGGTGGTAGGGTGGTTGATGATGGGTGGTGGGGTGGTTAGTGAGTGATGGATGATGAGGTGGTTAGTGATGGGTGGTGGGGTGGTAAGGGATGGGTGGTGAGTGGTTAGTGATGGGTGGTGGGGTGGTTAGTGAGTGATGGGTGAAGGGGTGGTTAGTGAGTGATGAGTGGTAGGGTGGTTAGTGATGAGCGGTGAGGTGGTTAGTGAGTGATGGGTGTTGACGTGGTTATTGATGGGTGGTGGGGTGGTTAGTGATGGGTGGTGAGGTGGTTAGTGATTGGTGGTGGGGTGGTTAGTGATGGGTGGTGAGGTGGTTAGTGAGTGATGGGTGGTAGGGTGGTTAGTGTTGAGTGGTGGGGTGGTTAGTGAGTGATGGGTGGTGAGGTGGATAGTGAGTGATGTATGGTGGGTGGGTAGTGTGTGATGGGTGGTGAGGTGGTTAGTGAGTGATGGGTGGCGGGGTGGTTAGTGAGTGATGGGTGGTGGGGTGGTTTGTGAGTGATGGGTGATGGGGTGGTTAGTGAGTGATGTGTGGTGGGGTGGTTAGTGAGTGATGGGTAGTGGGATGGTTAGTGATAGGTGGTGGGGTGGTTAGTGATGGATGGTGGGGTGGTTAGTGAGTGATGGGTGGTGAGGTGGTTAGTGAGTGATGTGTGGTGGGGTGGTAAGTGAGTGATCGGTGGTGGGGTGGTTAGTGATGGGTGGTGAGGTGGTTAGTGAGTGATGGGAGGTGGGTGGTTAGTGATGGGTGGTGGGGTGGTTAGTGATGAGTGGTGAGTGGTGAAGTGGTTAGTGAGTGATGGGTGGTGGGTGGTTAGTGATGGGTGGTGTGGTGGTTAGTGAGGGGTGGTGGGTGGTGGGTGGTGGGGTCGTTAGTGAGTGATGGGTGGTGGGGTGGTTAGTGATGGGTGGTGAGATGGTTAGTGAGTGATGGGTGGTGAGGTGGTTAGTGATGGGTGGTGGGTTGGTTATTGATGGGTGGTGGGGTGGTTAGTGAGTGATGGGTGGTGAGGTGGTTAGTGATGGGTGGTGGGGTGGTTAGTGATGGGTGGTGGTGTGGTTAGTGATTGATGGGTGGTGGGGTGGTTTGTGATGGGTGGTGTGGTGGTTAGTGAGTGATGGGTGGTGAGGTGGTTAGTGATGGGTGGTGGGGTGGTTAGTGATGGGTGGTGGGGTGGTTAGTGAGTGATGGGTGGTGAGGTGGTTAGTGATGGGTGGTGGGGTGGTTAGTGATGGGTGGTGAGGTGGTTAGTGAGTGATGGGTGGTAGGGTGGTTAGTGAGTGATGGGTGCTGTGGTTAGTGAGTGATGGGTGGTGAGGTGGTTAGTGATGAGTAGTGGGGTGGTTAGTGAGTGATGGGTGGTGAGGTGGATAGTGAGTGATGGGTGGTGCGTGGGTAGTGAGTGATGGGTGGTGAGGTAGTTAGTGAGTGATGCGTAGCGGGGTGGTTAGTGAGTGATGGGTGGTGGGGTGGTTTGTGAGTGATGGGTGATGGGGTGGTTAGTGAGTGATGGGTGGTGGGGTGGTTAGTGAGTGATGGGTGGTGGGGTGGTTAGTGAGTGATGGGTGGTGGAGTGGTTAGTGATGGGTGGTGAGGTGGTTAGTGAGTGATGGGTGGTGAGGTGGTTAGTGATGGGTGGTGGGGTGGTTAGTGATGGGTGGTGAGGTGGTGAGTGGGAGATGGGTGGTGAGGTGGTTAGTGATGGGTGGTGGGGTGGTTTGTGATGGGTGCTGAGGTGGTTAGTGAGTGATGGGTGGTGGTTGGTTAGTGAGTGGTGGTTGGTGGGGTGGTTAGTGAGTGATACGTGGTGGGGTGGTTAGTAATGGGTGGTGAGGTGGTTTGTGAGTGATGGGTAGTGGGGTGGTTAGTGATGGGTGGTGGGGTGGTTAATGAGTGATGGGTGGTGAGGTGGTTAGTGAGTGATGGGTGGTGGGTGGTGAGTGATGGTTGGTGGGGTTGTTATTGAGTGATGGGTGGTGGTGTGGTTAGTGATGGGTGGTGAGATGGTTAGTGAGTGATGGATGGTGAGGTGGTTAGTGATGGGTGGTGACGTGGTTAGTGATGGGTGGTGAGGTGGTTAGTGGGTGATGGGTGGTGAGGTGGTTAGTGATGGGTGATGGGGTGGTTAGTGATGGGTGGTGAGGTGGTAAGTGAGTGATGGGTGGTGGGTGGTTAGTGAGTAGTGGTTGGTGGGGTGGTTAGTGAGTGATGAATGGTGGGGTGGTTAGTGATGGGTGGTGAGGTGGTTAGTGAGTGATGGGTGGTGGGGTGGTTAATGATGGGTGGTGGGGTTTTTAGTGAGTGATAGGTGGTGAGGTGGTTAGTGAGTGATGGGTGGTGGATGGTTAGTGAGTGATGGTTGGTGGGGTGGTTAGTGAGTGATGGGTGGTGAGGTGGTTAGTGAGTGATGGGTAGTGAGGTGGTTAGTGAGTGATGTGTGGTGGGGTGGTTAGTGAGTGGTGGGTGGTGGAGTGGTTAGTGATGGGTGGTGGGGTGGTTAGTGATGGATGGTGGGGTGGTTAGTGAGTGATGGGTGGTGAGGTGGTTAGTGAGTGATGTGTGGTGGGGTGGTTAGTGAGTGATGGGTGGTCAGTGATGCGTGGTGAGGTGGTTAGTGAGTGGTGAAGTGGTTAGTGAGTGATGGCTGATTGGTGGTTAGTGATGGGTGGTGTGGTGGTTAGTGAGGGGTGGTGGGTGGTGGGGTCGTTAGTGAGTGATGGGTGGTGGGGTGGTTAGTGATGGGTGGTGAGGTGGTTAGTGAGTGATGGGTGGTGAGGTGGTTAGTGATGGGTGGTGGGGTGGTTATTGATGGGTGGTGGGATGGTTAGTGAGTGATAGGTGGTGAGGTGGTTAGTGGTGGGTGGTGGGGTGGTTAGTGAGTGATGGGTGGTGGGGTGGTTAGTGAGTGATGGGTGGTGGGGTGGTTTGTGATGGGTGGTGTGGTGGTTAGTGAGTGATGGGTGGTGAGGTGGTTAGTGATGGGTGGTGGGGTGGTTAGTGAGTGATGGGTGGTGAGGTGGTTATTGATGGGTGGTGGGGTGGTTAGTGATGGGTGGTGAGGTGGTTAGTGAGTGATGGGTGGTAGGGTGGTTAGTGAGTGATGGGTGGTGTCGTTAGTGAGTGATGGGTGGTGAGGTGGTTAGTGATGAGTGGTGGGGTGGTTAGTGAGTGATGGGTGGTGAGGTGGATAGTGAGTGATGGGTGGTGGGTGGGTAGTGAGTTATGGGTGGTGAGGTGGTTAGTGAGTGATGCGTGGGTGGGTGGTTAGTGAGTGATGGGTGGTGGGGTGGTTTGTGAGTGATAGGTGATGGGGTGGTTAGTGAGTGATGGGTGGTGGGGTGGTTAGTGAGTGATGGGTGGTGGGGTGGTTAGTGAGTGATGGGTGGTGGAGTGGTTAGTGATGGGTGGTGAGGTGGTTAGTGAATGATGCGTGGTGAGGTGGTTAGTGATGGGTGGTGGGGTGGTTAGTGATGGGTGGTGAGGTGGTGAGTGGGTGATGGGTGGTGAGGTGGTTAGTGATGGGTGGTGGGGTGGTTTGTGATGGATGGTGAGGTGGTTAGTGAGTGATGGGTGGTGGGTGGTTAGTGAATGGTGGTTGGTCGGGTGGTTAGTGAGTGATGGGTGGTGGGGTGGTTAGTGATGGGTGGAGAGGTGGTTAGTGAGTGATGGGTAGTGGGGTGGTTAGTGATGGGTGGTGGGGTGGTTAATGAGTGATGGGTGGTGAGGTGGTTAGTGAGTGATGGGTGGTGGGGTGGTTAGTGATGGGTGGTGGGGTGGTTAGTGATGGATGGTGGGGTGGTTAGTGATGGATGGTGGGGTGGTTAGTGAGTGATGGGTGTTGAGGTGGTTAGTGATAGGTGGTGAGGTGGTTAGTGATAGGTGGTGAGGTGGTTAGTGATAGGTGGTGGGGTGGTTAGTGGTGGGTGGTGGGGTGGTTAGTGGTGGGTGGTGGGGTTATCTTGAGGTTATCTTGAGATGATTTCGGGGCTTTAGTGTCCCCGCGGCCCGGTCCTCGACCAGGCCTCCACCCCCAGGAAGCAGCCCGTGACAGCTGACTAACACCCAGGTACCTATTTTACTGCTAGGTAACAGGGGCATAGGGTGAAAGAAACTCTGTCCATTGTTTCTCGCCGGCGCCTGGGGTGGCTAGTGATGGGTGATGGGGTGGCTAGTGAGTGATGGGTGGTGGGGTGGTTAGTGATGGGTGCTGAGGTGGTTAGAGAGTGATGGGTGATGAGTGGTTAGTGATGGGTGGTGGGGTGGTTAGTGATGAGTGGTGAGGTGGTTAGTGAGTGATTGGTGGTGGGTGGTTAGTGATGGGTGGTGGGGTGGTTAGTGATGGGTGGTGAGTGGTGGGGTCGTTAGTGAGTGATGTGTGGTGAGGTTGTTAGTGATGGGTGGTGGGGTGGTTAGTAAGTGATGAGTGGTGGGATGGTTAGTGAGTGATAGTAAGTGGGGTGGTTAGTGATGGGTGGTGGGGTGGTTAGTGAGTGATGGGTGGTAGGGTGGTTAAAGATGGGTGGTGGGGTGGTTAGTGAGTGATGGATGATGAGGTGGTTAGTGATGGGTGGTGAGATGATTAGTGGGTGATGGGTGGTGAGGTGGTTAGTGATGGGTGGTGGAGTGGTTAGTGATGGGTGGTGAGGTTGTTAGAGAGTGATGGGTGGTGGGTGGTTAGTGAGTGGTGGTTGGTGGGGTGGTTAGTGAGTGATGGGTAGTAGGTGGTTAGTGATGAGTGGTGGGGTGGTTAATGAGTGATGGGTGGTGAGGTGGTTAGTCAGTGATGGGTGGTGGGTGGTTAGTGAGTGATGGTTGGTGGGGTGGTTAGTGAGTGATGGGTGGTGAGGTGGTTAGTGAGTCTTGGGTGGTGGGGTGGTTAGTGATGGGTGGTGGGGTGGTTAGTGATGGGTGGTGGGGTGGTTAGTGATGGATGGTGGGGTGGTTAGTGAGTGACGAGTGGTGAGGTGGTTAGTGAGTGATAGGTGGTGAGGTGGTTAGTGATGGGTGGTGGGGTGGTTAGTGGTGGGTGGTGGGGTGGTTAGTGAGTGATGGGTGGTGAGGTGGTTAGTGAGTGATGGGTGATGGGGTGGTTAGTGAGTGATGGGTAGTGGGGTGGTTAGTGATGGGTGCTGAGGTGGTTAGAGAGTGATGGGTGGTGAGTGGTTAGTGATGGGTGGTGGGGTGGTTAGTGATGAGTGGTGAGTGGTGGGGTCGTTAGTGAGTGATGGGTGGTGAGTGGTGGGGTCGTTAGTGAGTGATGGGTGGTGAGGTGGTTAGTGATGGGTGGTGGGGTGGTTAGTGAGTGATGGATGGTGGGGTGGTTAGTAAGTGATGGGTGGTGAGGTGGTAAGTGAGTGATGGGTGGTAGGGTTGTTAATGATGGGAGGTGGAATGGTTAGTGAGTGATGGATGATGAGGTGGTTAGTGATGGGTGGTGGGGTGGGTAGTGAGTGAGGGGTGGTGAGGTGGTTAGTAATGGGTAGTGGGGTTGTTAGTGATGGATGGTGGGGTGGTTAATGAGTGATGGGTGGTGAGGTGGTTAGTGAGTGATGGGTGGTGGGTGGTTAGTGAGTGATGGTTGGTGGATGGTTATTGAGTGATGGGTGGTGGAGTGGTTAGTGATGGGTGGTGAGGTGGTTAGTGAGTGATGGGTGGTGAGGTGGTTAGTGATGGGTGGTGGGGTGGTTAGTGATGGGTGGTGAGGTGGTTAGTGGGTGATGGGTGGTGAGGTGGTTAGTGATGGGTGATGGGGTGGTTAGTGATGGGTGGTGAGGTGGTTAGTGGGTGATGGGTGGTGAGGTGGTTAGTGATGGGTGATGGGGTGGTTAGTGATTTGTGGTGAGGTGGTTAGTGAGTGATGGGTGGTGGGTGGTTAGTGAGTAGTGGTTGGTGGGGTGGTTAGTGAGTGATGAATGGTTGGGTGGTTAGTGATGGGTGGTGAGGTGGTTAGTGAGTGATGGGTGGTGGGGTAGGGTGGTTAATGATGGGTGGTGGGGTTTTTAGTGAGTGATGGGTGGTGAGGTGGTTAGTGAGTGATGGGTGGTGGGTGGTTAGTGAGTGATGGTTGGTGGGGTGGTTAGTGAGTGATGGGTGGTGAGGTGGTTAGTGAGTGATGGGTGGTGAGGTGGTTAGTGAGTGATGTGTGGTGGGGTGGTTAGTGAGTGATGGGTGGTGGGGTGGTTAGTGATGGGTGGTGGGGTGGTTAGTGATGGATGGTGGGGTGGTTAGTGAGTGATGGGTGGTGAGGTGGTTAGTGAGTGATGTGTGGTGGGGTGGATAGTGAGTGATGGGTGGTGGGGTGGTTAGTGATGGGTGGTGAGGTGGTTAGTGAGTGATGGGTGGTGGGTGGTTAGTGATGGGTGGTGGGGTGGTTAGTGATGAGTGGTGAGTGGTGAAGTGGTCAGTAAGTGATGGGTGGTGGGTGGTTAGTGATGGGTGGTGTGGTGGTTAGTGAGGGGTGGTGGGTAGTGGGGTCGTTATTGAATGATGGGTGGTGGGGTGGTTAGTGATGGGTTGTGAGGTGGTTAGTGAGTGATGGGTGATGAGGTGGTTAGTGATGGGTGGTGGGGTGGTTATTGATGGGTGGTGGGGTGGTTAGTGAGTGATGGGTGGTGAGGTGGTTAGTGGTGGGTGGTGGGGTGGTTAGTGATGTGTGGTGGGGTGGTTAGTTAGTGATGGGTGGTGGGGTTGTTTGTGATGGGTGATGTGGTGGTTAGTGAGTGATGGGTGGTGAGGTGGTTAGTGATGGGTGGTGGGGTGGTTAGTGATGGGTGGTGGGGTGATTAGTGAGTGATGGGTGGTGATGTGGTTAGTGAGTGATGGGTGGTAGGGTGGTTAGTGAGTGATGGGTGGTGTGGTTAGTGACTATTGGGTGGTGAGGTGGTTAGTGATGAGTGGTGGGGTGGTTAGTGAGTGATGGGTGGTTAGGTGGATAGTGAGTGATGGGTGGTGGGTGGGGAGTGAGTGATGGGTGGTGAGGTGGTTAGTGAGTGATGCGTGGAGGGGTGGTTAGTGAGTGATGGGTGGTGGGGTGGTTTGTGAGTGATGGGTGATGGGGTGGTTAGTGAGTGATGGGTGGTGGGGTGGTTAGTGAGTGATGGGTGGTGGGGTAGTTAGTGAGTGATGGGTGGTGGAGTGGTTAGTGATGGGTGGTGAGGTGGTTAGTGAATGATGGGTGGTGAGGTTAGTGATGGGTGGTGGGGTGGTTAGTGATGGGTGGTGAGGTGGTGAGTGGGTGATGGGTGGTGAGGTGGTTAGTGATGGGTGGTGGGGTGGTTTGTGATGGGTGGTGAGGTTGTTAGTGAGTGATGGGTGGTGGGTGGTTAGTGAGTGGTGGTTGGTGGGGTGGTTAATGAGTGTTTTGTGGTGGGGTGGTTAGTGATGGGTGGTGAGGTGGTTAGTGAGTGATGGGTAGTGGGGTGGTTAGTGATGGGTGGTGGGGTGGTTAATGAGTGATGGGTGGTGAGGTGGTTAGTGAGTGATGGGTGGTGGGTGGTTAGTGAGTGATGGTTGGTGGGGTGGTTAGTGAGTGATGTGTGGTGGGGTGGTTAGTTAGTGATGGGTGGTGGGGTTGTTTGTGATGGGTGATGTGGTGGTTAGTGAGTGACGGGTGGTGAGGTGGTTAGTGATGGGTGGTGGGGTGGTTAGTGATGGGTGGTGGGGTGGTTAGTGAGTGATGGGTGGTGAGGTGGTTAGTGAGTGATGGGTGGTAGGGTGGTTAGTGAGTGATGGGTGGTGTGGTTAGTGACTATTGGGTGGTGAGGTTGTTAGTGATGAGTGGTGGGGTGGTTAGTGAGTGATGGGTGGTTAGGTGGATAGTGAGTGATGGGTGGTGGGTGGGGAGTGAGTGATGGGTGGTGAGGTGGTTAGTGAGTGATGCGTGGAGGGGTGGTTAGTGAGTGATGGGTGGTGGGGTGGTTTGTGAGTGATGGGTGATGGGGTGGTTAGTGAGTGATGGGTGGTGGGGTGGTTAGTGAGTGATAGGTGGTGGGGTAGTTAGTGAGTGATGGGTGGTGGAGTGGTTAGTGATGGGTGGTGAGGTGGTTAGTGAATGATGGGTGGTGAGGAGGTTAGTGATGGGTGGTGGGGTGGTTAGTGATGGGTGGTGAGGTGGTGAGTGGGTGATGGGTGGTGAGGTGGTTAGTGATGGGTGGTGGGGTGGTTTGTGATGGGTGGTGAGGTGGTTAGTGAGTGATGGGTGGCGGGTGGTTAGTAAGTGGTGGTTGGTGGGGTGGTTAATGAGTGTTTTGTGGTGGGGTGGTTAGTGATGGGTGGTGAGGTGGTTAGTGAGTGATGGGTAGTGGGGTGGTTAGTGATGGGTGGTGGGGTGGTTAATGAGTGATGGGTGGTGAGGTGGTTAGTGAGTGATGGGTGGTGGGTGGTTAGTGAGTGATGGTTGGTGGGGTGGTTAGTGAGTGATGGGTGGTGAGGTGGTTAGAGAGTGATGGGTGGTGGGGTGGTTAGTGATGGGTGGTGGGGTGGTTAGTGATGGATAGTGGGGTGGTTAGTGAGTGATGGGTGGTGAGGTGGTTAGTGAGTGATAGGTGGTGAGGTGGTTAGTGATAGGTGGTGGGGTGGTTAGTGGTGGGTGGTGGGGTGGCTAGTGATGGGTGGTGGGGTGGTTAGTGAGTGATGGGTGGTGAGGTGGTTAGTGAGTGATGGGTGATGGGGTGGCTAGTGAGTGATGGGTGGTGGGGTGGTTAGTGATGGGTGCTGAGGTGGTTAGAGAGTGATGGGTGGTGAGTGGTTAGTGATGGGTGGTGGGGTGGTTCGTGATGAGTGGTGCGGTGGTTAGTGAGTGATGGGTGGTGGGTGGTTAGTGATGGGTGGTGGGGTGGTTAGTGATGGGTGGTGGGGTGGTTAGTGATGGATGGTGGGGTGGTTAGTGAGTGACGGGTGGTGAGGTGGTTAGTGAGTGATAGGTGGTGAGGTGGTTAGTGATGGGTGGTGGGGTGGTTAGTGGTGGGTGGTGGGGTGGTTAGTGAGTGATGGGTGGTGAGGTGGTTAGTGAGTGATGGGTGATGGGGTGGTTAGTGAGAGATGGGTAGTGGGGTGGTTAGTGATGGGTGCTGAGGTGGTTAGAGAGTGATGGGTGGTGAGTGGTTAGTGATGGGTGGTGGGGTGGTTAGTGATGAGTGGTGAGGTAGTTAGTGAGTGATGGGTGGTGGGTGGTTAGTGATGGGTGTTGGGGTAGTTAGTGATGGGTGGTGAGTGGTGGGGTAGTTAGTGAGTGATGGGTGGTGAGTGGTGGGGTCGTTAGTGAGTGATGGGTGGTGAGGTGGTTAGTGATGGGTGGTGGGGTATTTAGTGAGTGATGGATGGTGGGGTGGTTAGTGAGTGATGGGTGGTGAGGTGGTAAGTGAGTGATGGGTGGTAGGGTTGTTAATGATGGGTGGTGGGGTGGTTAGTGAGTGATGGATGATGAGGTGGTTAGTGGTGGGTGGTGGGGTGGGTAGTGAGTGAGGGGTGGTGAGGTGGTTAGTAATGGGTAGTGGGGTTGTTAGTGATGGATGGTGGGGTGGTTAATGAGTGATGGGTGGTGAGGTGGTTAGTGAGTGATGGGTGGTGGGTGGTTAGTGAGTGATGGTTGGTGGATGGTTATTGAGTGATGGGTGGTGGAGTGGTTAGTGATGGGTGGTGAGGTGGTTAGTGAGTGATGGGTGGTGAGGTGGTTAGTGATGGGTGGTGGGGTGGTTAGTGATGGGTGGTGAGGTGGTTAGTGGGTGATGGGTGGTGAGGTGGTTAGTGATGGGTGATGGGGTGGTTAGTGATGGGTGGTGAGGTGGTTAGTGGGTGATGGGTGGTGAGGTGGTTAGTGATGGGTGATGGGGTGGTTAGTGATTTGTGGTGAGGTGGTTAGTGAGTGATGGGTGGTGGGTGGTTAGTGAGTAGTGGTTGGTGGGGTGGTTAGTGAGTGATGAATGGTGGGGTGGTTAGTGATGGGTGGTGAGGTGGTTAGTGAGTGATGGGTGGTGGGGTAGGGTGGTTAATGATGGGTGGTGGGGTTTTTAGTGAGTGATGGGTGGTGAGGTGGTTAGTGAGTGATGGGTGGTGGGTGGTTAGTGAGTGATGGTTGGTGGGGTGGTTAGTGAGTGATGGGTGGTGAGGTGGTTAGTGAGTGATGGGTGGTGAGGTGGTTAGTGAGTGATGTGTGGTGGGGTGGTTAGTGAGTGATGGGTGGTTAGGTGGTTAGTGATGGGTGGTGGGGTGGTTAGTGATGGAGGGTGGGGTGGTTAGTGAGTGATGGGTGGTGAGGTGGTTAGTGAGTGATGTGTGGTGGGGTGGATAGTGAGTGATGGGTGGTGGGGTGGTTAGTGATGGGTGGTGAGGTGGTTAGTGAGTGATGGGTGGTGGGTGGTTAGTGATGGGTGGTGGGGTGGTTAGTGATGAGTGGTGAGTGGTGAAGTGGTCAGTGAGTGATGGGTGGTGGGTGGTTAGTGATGGGTGGTGTGGTGGTTAGTGAGGGGTGGTGGGTAGTGGGGTCGTTAGTGAATGATGGGTGGTGGGGTGGTTAGTGATGGGTTGTGAGGTGGTTAGTGAGTGATGGGTGATGAGGTGGTTAGTGATGGATGGTGGGGTGGTTATTGATGGGTGGTGGGGTGGTTAGTGAGTGATGGGTGGTGAGGTGGTTAGTGGTGGGTGGTGGGGTGGTTAGTGATGTGTGGTGGGGTGGTTAGTTAGTGATGGGTGGTGGGGTTGTTTGTGATGGGTGATGTGGTGGTTAGTGAGTGATGGGTGGTGAGGTGGTTAGTGATGGGTGGTGGGGTGGTTAGTGATGGGTGGTGGGGTGGTTAGTGAGTGATGGGTGGTGAGGTGGTTAGTGATGGGTGGTGGGGTGGTTAGTGATAGGTGGTGAGGTTGTTAGTGAGTGATGGGTGGTAGGGTGGTTAGTGAGTGATGGGTGGTGTGGTTAGTGACTATTGGGTGGTGAGGTGGTTAGTGATGAGTGGTGGGGTGGTTAGTGAGTGATGGGTGGTTAGGTGGATAGTGAGTGATGGGTGGTGGGTGGGGAGTGAGTGATGGGTGGTGAGGTGGTTAGTGAGTGATGCGTGGAGGGGTGGTTAGTGAGTGATGGGTGGTGGGGTGGTTTGTGAGTGATGGGTGATGGGGTGGTTAGTGAGTGATGGGTGGTGGGGTGGTTAGTGAGTGATATGTGGTGGGGTAGTTAGTGAGTGATGGGTGGTGGAGTGGTTAGTGATGGGTGGTGAGGTGGTTAGTGAATGATGGGTGGTGAGGAGGTTAGTGATGGGTGGTGGGGTGGTTAGTGATGGGTGGTGAGGTGGTGAGTGGGTGATGGGTGGTGAGGTGGTTAGTGATGGGTGGTGGGGTGGTTTGTGATGGGTGGTGAGGTGGTTAGTGAGTGATGGGTGGTGGGTGGTTAGTGAGTGGTGGTTGGTGGGGTGGTTAATGAGTGATGGGTGGTGGGGTGGTTAGTGATGGGTGGTGAGGTGGTTAGTGAGTGATGGGTAGTGGGGTGGTTAGTGATGGGTGGTGGGGTGGTTAATGAGTGATGGGTGGTGAGGTGGTTAGTGAGTGATGGGTGGTGGGTGGTTAGTGAGTGATGGTTGGTGGGGTGGTTAGTGAGTGATGGGTGGTGAGGTGGTAAGAGAGTGATGGGTGGTGGGGTGGTTAGTGAAGGGTGGTGGGGTGGTTAGTGATGGGTAGTGGGGTGGTTAGTGAGTGATGGGTGGTGAGGTGGTTAGTGAGTGATAGGTGGTGAGGTGGTTAGTGATAGGTGGTGGGGTGGTTAGTGGTGGGTGGTGGGGTGGCTAGTGATGGGTGGTGGGGTGGTTAGTGAGTGATGGGTGGTGAGGTGGTTAGTGAGTGATGGGTGATGGGGTGGCTAGTGAGTGATGGGTGGTGGGGTGGTTAGTGATGGGTGCTGAGGTGGTTAGAGAGTGATGGGTGGTGAGTGGTTAGTGATGGGTGGTGGGGTGGTTCGTGATGAGTGGTGCGGTGGTTAGTGAGTAATGGGTGGTGGGTGGTTAGTGATGGGTGGTGAGTGGTGGGGTCGTTAGTGAGTGATGGGTTATGGGTGGTGGGGTCGTTAGTGAGTGATGGGTGGTGAGGTTGTTAGTGATTGGTGGTGGGGTGGTTAGTAAGTGATGGGTGGTGGGGTGGTTAGTGAGTGATAGTAAGTGGGGTGGTTAGTGATGGGTGGTGGGGTGGTTAGTGAGTGATGGGTGGTAGGGTGGTTAATGATGGGTGGTGGGGTGGTTAGTGAGTGATGGATGATGAGGTGGTTAGTGATGGGTGGTGTGGTCGTTAGTGAGTGATGGGTGGTGAGGTGGTTAGTGATGGGTGGTGGGGTTGTTAGTGATGGGTGGTGGGGTGGTTAGTGATGGGTGATGAGGTGGTTAGTGAGTGATGGGTGGTGTGGTGGTTATTGATGGGTGGTGGGGTGGTTAGTGATGGGTGGTGGGGTGGTTAGGGATGGGTGGTGGGGTGGTTAGTGATAGTTGTGGGGTGGTTAGTGAGTGATAGGTGGTGAGGTGGTTAGCGATGGGTGGTGGGATGGTTAGTGATAGGTGATGGGGTGGATAGTGAGTGATGGGGGTGGGGTTGTTAGTGATGGGTGGTGAGGTGGTTAGTGAGTGATGGGTGGTGAGCTGGTTAGTGATGGGTGGTGGGGTGGTTAGTGATGGGTGGTGGGGTGGTTAGTGAGTGATGGGTGGTGAGGTGGTTAGTGATGGGTGGTGGGGTGGTTAGTGATGGGTGGTGAGGTGGTTAGTGAGTGATGGGTGGTAGGGTGGTTAGTGATGGGTGATGAGGTGGTTAGTGAGTGATGGGTGGTGAGGTGGTTAGTGATGAGTGGTGGGGTGGTTAGTGATGGGTGGTGGGGTGGTTAGGGATGGGCGGTGGGGTGGTTAGTGATAGTTGGTGGGGTGGTTAGTGAGTGATGGGTGGTGAGGTGGTTAGTGATGGGTGGTGGGGTGGTTAGTGATGGGTGATGGGGTGGTTAGTGAGTGATGGGGGGTGGGGTGGTTAGTGATGGGTGGTGAGGTGGTTAGTGAGTGATGGGTGGTGAGGTCGTTAGTGATGGGTGGTGGGGTGGTTAGTGATGGGGGGTGGGGTGGTTAGTGAGTGATGGGTGGTGAGGTGGTTAGTGATGGGGGTGGGGTGGTTAGTGATGGGTGGTGAGGTGATTAGTGAGTGATGGGTGGTAGGGTGGTTAGTGAGTGATGGGTGGTGTGGTTAGTGAGTGATGGGTGGTGAGGTGGTTAGTGATGAGTTGTGGGGTGGTTAGTGAGTGATGGGTGGTGAGGTGGATAGTGAGTGATGGGTGGTGGGTGGGTAGTGAGTGATGGGTGGTGAGGTGGTTAGTGAGTGATGGGTGGCGGGGTGGTTAGTGAGTGATGGGTGGTGGGTGGGTAGTGAGTGTTGGGTGGTGAGGTGGTTAGTGAGTGATGGGTGGTGAGGTGGTTAGTGATAGGTGGTGGGGTGGTTTGTGATGGGTGCTGAGGTGGTTAGTGAGTGATGGGTGGTGGGTGGTTAGTGAGTGATGGGTGATGGGGTGGTTAGTGAGTGATGGGTGGTGGGGTGGTTAGTGAGTGATGGGTGGTGGGGTAGTTAGTGAGTGATGGGTGGTGGAGTGGTTAGTGATGGGTGGTGAGGTGGTTAGTGTATGATGGGTGGTGAGGTGGTTAGTGATGGGTGGTGGGGTGGTTAGTGAGTGATGGATGGTGGGGTGGTTAGTGAGTGATGGGTGGTGAGGTGGTAAGTGAGTGATGGGTGGTAGGGTTGTTAATGATGGGTGGTGGGGTGGTTAGTGAGTGATGGATGATGAGGTGGTTAGTGATGGGTGGTGGGGTGGGTAGTGAGTGAGGGGGTGGTGAGGTGGTTAGTAATGGGTAGTGGGGTTGTTAGTGATGGATGGTGGGGTGGTTAGTGATGGGTGGTGGGGTCGTTAGGGATGGGTGGTGGGGTGGTAAGTGATGGGTGGTAGGGTGGTTAGGGAGTGATGGGTGGTGAGGTGGTTATTGATGGGTGGTGGGGTGGTTAGTGATGGGTGGTGGGGTGGTTAGTGATGGGTGGTGGGGTGGTTAGTGATGGGTGGTGGGGTGGTTAGGGATGGGTGGTGGGGTGGTACGTGACAGGTGGTAGGTTGGTTAGGGAGTGATGGGTGGTGAGGTGGTTATTAATGGGTGGTGGGGTGGTTAGTAATGGGTGGTGGGGTGGTTAGTGAGTGATGGGTGGTGGGGTGGTTAGTGATGGGTGGTGAGGTGGTTAGTGAGTGATGGGTAGTGACGTGGTTATTTATGGGTGGTGGGGTGGTTAGTGATGGGTGGTGGGGTGGTTACTGAGTGATGGGTGGTGAGGTTGTTAGTGATGGGTAGTGGGGTGGTTAGTGATGGGTGGTGAGGTGGTTAGTGAGTGATGGGTGGTAGGGTGGTTAGTGAGTGATGCGTGGTGTGGTTAGTGAGTGATGGGTAGTGCGGTGGTTAGTGATGAGTGGTGGGGTGGTTAGTGAGTGATGGGTGGTGAGGTGGATAGTGATGGGTGGTGGGGTGGTTAGGGATGGGTGGTAGGGAGGTACGTGACAGGTGGTAGGTTGGTTAGGGAGTGATGGGTGGTGAGGTGGTTATTAATGGGTGGTGGGGTGGTTAGTGATGGGTGGTGGGGTGGTTAGTGAGTGATGGGTGGTGGGGGTTAGTGATGGGTGGTGAGGTGGTTATGAGTGATGGGTAGTGACGTGGTTAGTTATGGGTGGTGGGGTGGTTAGTGATGGGTGGTGGGGTGGTTACTGAGTGATGGGTGGTGAGGTTGTTAGTGATGGTAGTGGGGTGGTTAGTGATGGGTGGTGAAGTGGTTAGTGAGTGATGGGTGGTAGGGTGGTTAGTGAGTGATGCGTGGTGTGGTTAGTGAGTGATGGGTAGTGCGGTGGTTAGTGATGAGTGGGGTGGTTAGTGAGTGATGGGTGGTGAGGTGGATAGTGAGTGATGTGTGGCTGTGTGGGTAGTGAGTGATGGGTGGTGAGGTGGTTAGTGAGTAATGGGTCGCGGGGTGGTTAGTGAGTGATTGGTGGTGGGGTGGTTTGAGAGTGATGGGTGATGGGGTGGTTAGTGAGTGATGGGTCACCACCCATCACTCACTAACCTCCCCATCACCCATGGATGAGAATGAGTGATGGGTGGTGGGGTGGTTATTGAGTGATGGGTTATGGAGTGGTTAGTGATGGGTGGTGAGGTGGTTAGTGAGTGATGGGTGGTGAGGTGGTTAGTGATGGGTGGTGGGGGTGATTAGTGATGGGTGGTGAGGTGGTTAGTGGGTGATGGGTGGTGAGGTGGTTAGTGATGGGTGATGGGGTGGTTAGTGATGGGTGGTGAGGTGGTTAGTGAGTGATGGGTGGTGGGTGGTTAGTGAGTGGTGGTTGGTGGGGTGGTTAGTGAGTGATGGGTGGTGGGGTGGTTAGTGATGGGTGGTGAGGTGGTTAGTGAGTGATGGGTGGTGGGGTGGTTAATGATGGGTGGTGGGGTGGTTAGTGATGGGTGGTGGGGTGGTTAGTGATGGATGGTGGGGTGGTTAGTGAGTGATGGGTGGTGAGGTGGTTAGTGAGTGATGTGTGGTGGGGTGGTTAGAGAGTGATGGGTGATGGGGTGGTAGTGATGGGTGGTGAGGTGGTTAGTGAGTGATGGGTGGTGGGTGGTTAGTGATGGGTGGGGGGTGGTTAGTGGGTGGTGGGGTGTTTAGTGATGGGTGGTGGGTGGTTAGTGATGGGTGGTGAGGTGGTTAGTGAGTGATGGGTGGTAGGGTGGTTAGTGAGTGATGGGTGGTGTGGTTAGTGAGTGATGGGTAGTGCGGTGGTTAGTGATGAGTGGTGGGTGGTTAGTGAGTGATAAGTGGTGAGGTGGATAGTGAGTTATGTGTGTTGGGTGGGTAGGAGTGATGGGTGGTGAGGTGGTTAGTGAGTAATTAGTGGCGGGGTGGGTAGTGAGTGATGGGTGGTGGGGTGGTTTGAGAGTGATGGGTGATGGGGTGGTTAGTGAGTGATGGGTCACCACCCATCACTCACTAACCACCCCATCACCCATGGATGAGAATGAGTGATGGGTGGTTGGGTGGTTATTGAGCGATGGGTGGTGGAGTGGTTAGTGATGGGTGGTGAGGTGGTTAGTGAGTGATGGGTGGTGGGTGGGTAGTGAGTGATGGGTGGTGAGGTGGTTAGTGAGTGATGCGTAGCGGGTGGTTAGTGAGTGATGGGTGGTGGGGTGGTTTGTGAGTGATGGGTGAGGGTGGTGGGGTTAGTGAGTGATGGGTGGTGGGGTGGTTAGTGAGTGATGCATAGCGGGGTGGTTAGTGAGTGATGGGTGGTGGGGTGGTGTGTGAGTGATGGGTGATGGGGTGGTAGTGAGTGATGGGTGGTGGAGTGGTTAGTGAGTGATGGGTGGAGGAGTGGTTAGTGATGAGTGGTGAGGTGGTTAGTGAGTGATGGGTGGTGAGGTGGTTAGTGATGGGTGGAGGGTGGTTAGTGATGGGTGGTGAGGTGGTGAGTGGGAGATGGGTGGTGAGGTTGTTAGTGATTGGTGGTGGGGTGGTTTGTGATGGGTGCTGAGGTGGTTAGTGAGTGATGGGTGGTGGGTGGTTAGTGAGTGGTGGTTGGTGGGGTGGTTAGTGAGTGATGGGTGGTGGGGTGGTTAGTTATGGGTGGTGAGGTGGTTAGTGAGTGATGGGTAGTGGGGGTGGTTAGTGATGGGTGGTGGGGTGGTTAATGAGTGATGGGTGGTGAGGTGGTTAGTGAGTGATGGGTGGTGGGTGGTTAGTGAGTGATGGTTTGTGGATGGTTATTGAGTGATGGGTGGTGGAGTGGTTAGTGATGGGTGGTGAGGTGGTTAGTGAGTGATGGGTGGTGAGGTGGTTAGTGATGGGTGGTGGGGTGGTTAGTGATGGGTGGTGAGGTGGTTAGTGGGTGATGGGTGGTGAGGTGGTTAGTGATGGGTGATGGGGTGGTTAGTGATTGGTGGTGAGGTGGTTAGTGAGTGATGGGTGGTGGGGTGGTTAGTGAGTATGGGTTGGTGGGGTGGTTAGTGAGTGATGAATGGTGGGGGTGGTTAGTGATGGGTGGTGAGGGTGGTTATGAGTGATGGGTGGTGAGGTGGCTAGGGAGGTAATGATGGGTGGTGGGGTGTTTAGTGAGTGATGGGGGTGAGGTGGTTAGTGAGTGATGGGTGGTGGGTGGTTAGTGAGTGCTGTGGTGGGGTGGTTAGTGAGTGATGGGTGGTGAGGTGGTAGTGAGTGATGGGTGGTGAGGTGGTTAGTGAGTGATGTGTGGTGGGGTGGTTATGAGTGATGGGTGGTGGGGGTGGTTAGTGATGGGTGGTGGAGGTGGTTAGTGATGGATGTGGGGTGGTTAGTGAGTGATGGGTGGTGAGGTGGTTAGGAGTGATGTGTGGTGGGGTGGATAGGAGTGATGGGTGGTGGGTGGTTAGTGATGGGTGGTGAGGTGGTTAGTAAGTGATGGGTGGTGGGTGGTTAGTGATGGGTGGTGGGGTGGTTAGTGATGAGTGGTGAGTGGTGAAGTGGTCAGTGAGTGATGGGTGGTGGGTGGTTAGTGATGGGTGGTGTGGTGGTTAGTGAGGGGTGGTGGGTAGTGGGGTCGTTAGTGAATGATGGGTGGGGGGTGGTTAGTGATGGGTTGTGAGGTGGTTAGTGAGTGATGGGTGATGAGGTGGTTAGTGATGGGTGGTGGGGTGGGTAGTGAGTGAGGGGTGGTGAGGTGGTTAGTAATGGGTAGTGGGGTTGTTAGTGATGGATGGTGGGGGGTTAGTGATGGGTGGTGGGGTCGTTAGGGATGGGTGGTGGGGTGGTAAGTGATGGGTGGTAGGGTGGTTAGGGAGTGATGGGGGTGGTGAGGTGGTTATTGATGGGTGGTGGGTGGTAGTGTGGGTGGTGGGGTGGTTAGTGATGGGTGGTGGGGTGGTTAGTGATGGGTGGTGGGGTGGTTAGGGATGGGTGGTGGGGTGGTACGTGACAGGTGGTAGGTTGGTTAGGGAGTGATGGGTGGTGAGGTGGTTATTATTGGGTGGTGGGGTGGTTAGTGATGGGTGGTGGGGTGGTTAGTGAGTGATGGGTGGTGGGGTGGTTAGTGATGGGTGGTGAGGTTTTTAGTGAGTGATGGTAGTGACGTGGTTAGTTATGGGTGGTGGGGTGGTTAGTGATGGGTGGTGGGGTGGTTACTGAGTGATGGGTGGTGAGGTTGTTAGTGATGGGTAGTGGGGTGGTTAGTGTGGGTGGTGAGGTGGTTAGTGAGTGATGGGTGGTAGGGTTGTTAGTGAGTGATGCGTGGTGTGGTTAGTGAGTGATGGGTAGTGCGGTGGTTAGTGATGAGTGGTGGGGTGTTAGTGAGTGATGGGTGGTGTGAGGTGGATAGTGATGGGTGGTGGGGTGGTTAGGGATGGGTGGTAGGGTGGTACGTGACAGGTGGTAGGTTGGTTAGGGAGTGATGGGTGGTGAGGTGGTTATTAATGGGTGGTGGGGTGGTTAGTGATGGGTGGTGGGTGGTTAGTGAGTGATGGGTGGTGGGGTGGTTAGTGATGGGTGGTGAGGTGGTTAGTGAGTGATGGGTAGTGACGTGGTTAGTTATGGGTGGGGGGTGGTTAGTGATGGGTGGTGGGGTGGTTACTGAGTGATGGGTGGTGAGGTTGTTAGTGATGGGTAGTGGGGTGGTTAGTGATGGGTGGTGAGGTGGTTAGTGAGTGATGGGTGGTTAGGGTGGTTAGTGAGTGATGCGTGGTGTGGTTAGTGAGTGATGGGTAGTGCGGTGGTTAGTGATGAGTGGTGGGGTGGTTAGTGAGTGATGGGTGGTGAGGTGGATAGTGAGTGATGTGTGGCTGTGTGGGTAGTGAGTGATGGTTGGTGAGGTGGTTAGTGAGTAATGGGTCGCGGGGTGGTTAGTGAGTGATTGGTGGGGGGTGGTTTGAGAGTGATGGGTGATGGGGGGTTAGTGAGTGATGGGTCACCACCCATCACTCACTAACCTCCCCATCACCCATGGATGAGAATGAGTGATGGGTGGTGGGGTGGTTATTGAGTGATGGGTGGTGGAGAGTGGTTAGTGATGGGTGGTGAGGTGGTTAGTGAGTGATGGGTGGTGAGGTGGTTAGTGATGGGTGGTGGGGTGATTAGTGATGGGTGGTGAGGTGGTTAGAGGGTGATGGGTGGTGAGGTGGTTAGTGATGGGTGATGGGGTGGTTAGTGATGGGTGGTGAGGTGGTTAGTGAGTGATGGGTGGTGGGTGGTTAGTGAGTGGTGGTTGGTGGGGTGGTTAGTGAGTGATGGGTGGTGGGGTGGTTAGTGATGGGTGGTGAGGTGGTTAGTGAGTGATGGGTGGTGGGGTGGTTAATGATGGGTGGGGGTGGTTAGTGATGGGTGGTGGGGTGGTTAGTGATGGATGGTGGGGTGGTTAGTGAGTGATGGGTGGTGAGGTGGTTAGTGAGTGATGTGTGGTGGGGTGGTTAGAGAGTGATGGGTGATGGGGGGTTAGTGATGGGTGGTGAGGTGGTTAGTGAGTGATGGGTGGTGGGTGGTTAGTGATGGGGTGGTGGGGTGGTTAGTGATGGGTGGTGGGGTGTTTAGTGATGGGTGGTGGGTGGTTAGTGATGGGTGGTGAGGTGGTTAGTGAGTGATGGGTGGTAGGGTGGTTAGTGAGTGATGGGTGGTGGTTAGTGAGTGATGGGTAGTGCGGTGGTTAGTGATGAGTGGTGGGGTGGTTAGTGAGTGATAAGTGGTGAGGTGGATAGTGAGTTTATGGTGTTGGGTGGGTAGTGAGTGATGGGTGGTGAGGTGGTTAGTGAGTAATTAGTGGCGGGGTGGGTAGTGAGTGATGGGTGGTGGGGTGGTTTGAGAGTGATGGGTGATGGGGTGGTTAGTGAGTGATGGGTCACCACCCATCACTCACTAACCACCCCATCACCATGGATGAGAATGAGTGATGGGTGGTTGGGTGGTTATTGAGCGATGGGTGGTGGAGTGGTTAGTGATGGTGGTGAGGTGGTTAGTGAGATGGGTGGTGGGTGGTAGTGAGTGATGGGTGGTGAGGTGGTTAGTGAGTGATGCGTAGCGGGGTGGTTAGTGAGTGATGGGTGGTGGGGTGGTTGTGAGTGATGGGTGATGGGGTGGTTAGTGAGTGATGTGTGGTGGGGTGGTATGAGTGATGCATAGCGGGGTAGTTAGTGAGTGATGGGTTGGTGGGGTGGTGTGCTGAGTGATGGGTGATGGGGTGGTTAGTGAGTGATGGGTGGTGGGGTGGTTAGTGAGTGATGGGTGGAGGAGTGGTTAGTTGATGAGTGGTTGAGGTGGTTAGTGAGTGATGGGTGGTGAGGTGGTTAGTGATGGGTGGAGGGTGGTAGTGATGGGTGGTGAGGTGGTGAGTGGGAGATGGGTGGTGAGGTTGTTATGTGATTGGTGGTGGGGTGGTTTGTGATGGGTGCTGAGGTGGTTAGTGAGTGATGGGTGGTGGGTGGTTAGTGAGTGGTGTTGGTGGGGTGGTTAGTGGAGTGATGGGTGGTGGGGTGGTTAGTTATGGGTGGTGAGGTGGTTAGTGAGTGATGGGTAGTGGGGGTGGTTAGTGATGGGTGGTGGGGGGTTAATGAGTGATGGGTGGTGAGGTGGTTAGTGAGTGATGGGTGGTGGGTGGTAGTGAGTGATGGTTTGTGGATGGTTATGAGTGATGGGTGGTGGAGTGGTTAGTGATGGGTGGTGAGGTGGTTAGTGAGTGATGGGTGGTGAGGTGGTTAGTGATGGGTGGTGGGGTGGTTAGTGATGGGTGGTGAGGTGGTTAGTGGGTGATGGGTGGTGAGGTGGTAGTGAGGGTGATGGGGTGGTTAGTGATTTGTGGTGAGGTGGTTAGTGAGTGATGGGGTGGTGGGTGGTTAGTGAGTAGTGGTTGGTGGGTGGTGGTTAGTGAGTGATGAATGGTGGGGTGGTTAGTGATGGGTGGTGAGGTGGTTAGTGAGTGATGGGTGGTGGGGCAGGGTGGTTAATGATGGGTGGTGGGGTTTTTAGTGAGTGATGGGTGGTGAGGTGGTTAGTGAGTGATGGGTGGTGGGTGGTTAGTGAGTGATGGTTGGTGGGGTGGTTAGTGAGTGATGGGTGGTGAGGTGGTTAGTGAGTGATGGGTGGTGAGGTGGTTAGTGAGTGATGTGTGGTGGGGTGGTTAGTGAGTGATGGGTGGTGGGGTGGTTAGTGATGGGTGGTGGGGTGGTTAGTGATGGATGGTGGGGTGGTTAGTGAGTGATGGGTGGTGAGGTGGTTAGTGAGTGATGTGTGGTGGGGTGGATAGGAGTGATGGGTGGTGGGGTGGTTAGTGATGGGTGGTGAGGTGGTTAGTAAGTGATGGGTGGTGGGTGGTTAGTGATGGGTGGTGGGGTGGTTAGTGATGAGTGGTGAGTGGTGAAGTGGTCAGTGAGTGATGGGTGGTGGGTGGTTAGTGATGGGTTGGTGTGGTGGTTAGTGAGGGGTGGTGGGTAGTGGGGTCGTTAGTGAATGATGGGTGGTGGGGTGGTTAGTGATGGGTTGTGAGGTGGTTAGTGAGTGATGGGTGATGAGGTGGTTAGTGATGGGTGGTGGGGTGGTTATTGATGGGTGGTGGGGTGGTTAGTGAGTGATGGGTGGTGAGGTGGTTAGTGGTGGGTGGTGGGGTGGTTAGTGATGTGTGGTGGGGTGGTTAGTTAGTGATGGGTGGTGGGGTTGTTGTGATGGGTGATGTGGTGGTTAGTGAGTGATGGGTGGTGAGGTGGTTAGTGATGGGTGGTGAGGTGGTTAGTGATGGGTGGTGGGGTGGTTAGTGAGTGATGGGTGGTGAGGTGGTTAGTGATGGGTGGTGGGGTGGTTAGTGATAGGTGGTGAGGTGGTTAGTGAGTGATGGGTGGTAGGGTGGTTAGTGAGTGATGGGTGGTGTGGTTAGTGAGTATTGGGTGGTGAGGTGGTTAGTGATGAGTGGTGGGGTGGTTAGTGAGTGATGGGTGGTGTGGTTAGTGAGTATTGGGTGGTGAGGTGGTTAGTGATGGATGGTGGGGTGGTTAGTGAGTGATGGGTGGTGAGGTGGTTAGTGAGTGATGGGTGGTGAGGTGGTTAGAGAGTGATGGGTGGTGGGGTGGTTAGTGATGGGTGGTGGGTGGTTAGTAATGGATGGTGGGGTGGTTTAGTGAGTGATGGGTGGTGAGGTGGTTAGTGAGTGATAGGTTGTGAGGTGGTTAGTGATAGGTGGTGGGGTGGTTAGTGGTGGGTGGTGGGGTGGCTAGTGATGGGTGGTGGGGTGGTTAGTGAGTGATGGGTGGTGAGGTGGTTAGTGAGTGATGGGTGATGGGGTGGCTAGTGAGTGATGGGTGGTGGGGGTGGTTAGTGATGGGTGCTGAGGTGGTTAGAGAGTGATGGGTGGTGAGTAGTTAGTGATGGGTGGTGGGTGGATCGTGATGAGTGGTGCGGTGGTTAGTGAGTGATGGGTGGTGGGTGGTTAGTGATGGGTGATGGGGTGGTTGGTGATGGGTGGTGAGTGGTGGGGTCGTTAGTGAGTGATGGGTTATGGGTGGTGGGGTCGTTAGTGAGTGATGGGTGGTGAGGTTGTTAGTGATTGGTGGTGGGGTGGTTAGTAAGTGATGGGTGGTGGGGTGGTTAGTGAGTGATAGTAAGTGGGGTGGTTAGTGATGGGTGGTGGGGTGGTTAGTGAGTGATGGGTGGTAGGGTGGTTAATGATGGGTGGTGGGGTAGTTAGTGAGTGATGGATGATGAGGTGGTTAGTGATGGGTGGTGTGGTCGTTAATGAGTGATGGGTGGTGAGGTGGTTAGTGATGGGTGGTGGGGTTGTTAGTGATGGGTGGTGGGGTGGTTAGTGATGGGTGATGAGGTGGTTAGTGAGTGATGGGTGGTGTGGTGGTTAGTGATGGGTGGTGGGTGATTAGTGATGGGTGGTGAGGTAGTTAGTGGGTGATGGGTGGTGAGGTGGTTAGTGATGGGTGATGGGGTGGTTAGTGATGGGTGGTGAGGTGGTTAGTGAGTGATGGGTGGTGGGTGGTTAGTGAGTGGTGGTTGGTGGGGTGGTTAGTCAGTGATGGGTGGTGGGGTGGTAGTGATGGGTGGTGAGGTGGTTAGTGATGGGTGGTGGGGTGGTTTGTGATGGGTGGTGGGGTGGTTAATGAGTGATGGGTGGTGAGGTGGTTAGTGAGTGATGGGTGGTGGGTGGTTAGTGAGTGGTGGTTGGTGGGGTGGTTAATGAGTGATGGGTGTGGGGTGGTTAGTGATGGGTGGTGAGGTGGTTAGTGAGTGATGGGTAGTGGGATGGTTAGTGATGGGTGGTGGGGTGGTTAATGAGTGATGGGTGGTGAGGTGGTTAGTGAGTGATGGGTGGTGGGTGGTTAGTGAGTGATGGTTGGTGGGGTGGTTAGTGAGTGATGGGTGGTGGGTGGTTAGTGAGTGATGGTTGGTGGGGTGGTTAGTGAGTGATGGGTGGTGGGGTGGTTAGTGATGGGTGGTGGGGTGGTAGGGATGGGTGGTGGGTGGTTAGTGATAGTTGTGGGGTGGTTAGTGAGTGATAGGTGGTGAGGTGGTTAGCGATGGGTGGTGGGATGGTTAGTGATAGGTGATGGGGTGGTTAGTGAGTGATGGGTGGTGGGGTGGTTAATGATGGGTGGTGGGGTGGTTAGTGATGGGTGGTGGGTGGTTAGTGATGGATGGTGGGGTGGTTAGTGAGTGATGGGTGGTGAGGTGGTTAGTGAGTGATGTGTGGTGGGGTGGTTAGAGAGTGATGGGTGATGGGGTGGTTAGTGATGGGTGGTGAGGTGGTTAGTGAGTGATGGGTGGTGGGTGGTTAGTGATGGGTGGTGGGGTGGTTAGTGATGGGTGGTGGGTGTTTAGTGATGGGTGGTGGGTGGTTAGTGATGGGTGGTGAGGTGGTTAGTGAGTGATGGGTGGTAGGGTGGTTAGTGAGTGATGGGTGGTGTGGTTAGTGAGTGATGGGTAGTGCGGTGGTTAGTGATGAGTTGTGGGGTGGTTAGTGAGTGATAAGTGGTGAGGTGGATAGTGAGTATGTGTGTTGGGTGGGTAGTGAGTGATGGGTAGGAGGTGGTTAGTGAGTAATGGGTGGCGGGGTGGGTAGTGAGTGATGGGTGGTGGGGTGGTTTGAGAGTGATGGGTGATGGGGTGGTTAGTGAGTGATGGGTCACCACCCATCACTCACTAACCACCCCATCACCCATGGATGAGAATGAGTGATGGGTGGTTGGGTGGTTATTGAGCGATGGGTGGTGGAGTGGTTAGTGATGGGTGGTGAGGTGGTTAGTGAGTGATGGGTGGTGGGTGGGTAGTGAGTGATGGGTGGTGAGGTGGTTAGTGAGTGATGCGTAGCGGGGTGGTTAGTGAGTGATGGGTGGTGGGTGGTTTGTGAGTGATGGGTGATGGGGTGGTTAGTGAGTGATGGGTGGTGGGGTGGTTAGTGAGTGATGCATAGCGGGGTGGTTAGTGAGTGATGGGTGGTGGGGTGGTGTGTGAGTGATGGGTGATGGGGTGGTTAGTGAGTGATGGGTGGTGGGGTGGTTAGTGAGTGATGGGTGGAGGAGTGGTTAGTGATGAGTGGTGAGGTGGTTAGTGAGTGATGGGTGGTGAGGTGGTTAGTGATGGGTGGAGGGTGGTTAGTGATGGGTGGTGAGGTGGTGAGTGGGAGATGGGTGGTGAGGTTGTTAGTGATTGGTGGTGGGGTGGTTTGTGATGGGTGCTGAGGTGGTTAGTGAGTGATGGGTGGTGGGTGGTTAGTGAGTGGTGGTTGGTGGGGTGGTTAGTGAGTGATGGGTGGTGGGGTGGTAGTTATGGGTGGTGAGGTGGTTAGTGAGTGATGGGTAGTGGGGGTGGTTAGTGATGGGTGGTGGGGTGGTTAATGAGTGATGGGTGGTGAGGTGGTTAGTGAGTGATGGGTGGTGGGTGGTTAGTGAGTGATGGTTTGTGGATGGTTATTGAGTGATGGGTGGTGGAGTGGTTAGTGATGGGTGGTGAGGTGGTTAGTGAGTGATGGGTGGTGAGGTGGTTAGTGATGGGTGGTGGGGTGGTTAGTGATGGGTGGTGAGGTGGTTAGTGGGTGATGGGTGGTGAGGTGGTTAGTGATGGGTGATGGGGTGGTTAGTGATTTGTGGTGAGGTGGTTAGTGAGTGATGGGTGGTGGGTGGTTAGTGAGTAGTGGTTGGTGGGGTGGTTAGTGAGTGATGAATGTGGGGTGGTTAGTGATGGGTGGTGAGGTGGTAGTGAGTGATGGGTGGTGGGGCAGGGTGGTTAATGATGGGTGGTGGGGTTTTTAGTGAGTGATGGGTGGTGAGGTGGTTAGTGAGTGATGGGTGGTGGGTGGTTAGTGAGTGATGGTTGGTGGGGTGGTTAGTGAGTGATGGGTGGTGAGGTGGTTAGTGAGTGATGGGTGGTGAGGTGGTTAGTGAGTGATGTGTGGTGGGGTGGTTAGTGAGTGATGGGTGGTGGGGTGGTTAGTGATGGGTGGTGGGTGGTTAGTGATGGATGGTGGGGTGGTTAGTGAGTGATGGGTGGTGAGGTGGTTAGTGAGTGATGTGTGGTGGGGTGGATAGTGAGTGATGGGTGGTGGGGTGGTTAGTGATGGGTGGTGAGGTGGTTAGTAAGTGATGGGTGGTGGGTGGTTAGTGATGGGTGGTGGGGTGGTTAGTGATGAGTGGTGAGTGGTGAACGTGGTCAGTGAGTGATGGGTGGTGGGTGGTTAGTGATGGGTGGTGTGGTGGTTAGTGAGGGGTGGTGGGTAGTGGGGTCGTTAGTGAATGATGGGTGGTGGGGTGGTTAGTGATGGGTTGTGAGGTGGTTAGTGAGTGATGGGTGATGAGGTGGTTAATGATTGGTGGTGGGGTGGTTATTGATGGGTGGTGGGGTGGTTAGTGAGTGATGGGTGGTGAGGTGGTTAGTGGTGGGTGGTGGGGTGGTTAGTGATGTGTGGTGGGGTGGTTAGTTAGTGATGGGTGGTGGGGTTGTTTGTGATGGGTGATGTGGTGGTTAGTGAGTGATGGGTGGTGAGGTGGTTAGTGATGGGTGGTGGGGTGGTTAGTGATGGGTGGTGGGGTGTTAGTGAGTGATGGGTGGTGAGGTGGTTAGTGATGGGTGGTGGGTGGTTAGTGATAGGTGGTGAGGTGGTTAGTGAGTGATGGGTGGTAGGGTGGTTAGTGAGTGATGGGTGGTGAGGTGGTTAGTGATAGGTGGTGGGGTGGTTAGTGAGTGATGGGTGGTGTGGTTAGTGAGTATTGGGTGGTGAGGTGGTTAGTGATGGATGGTGGGGTGGTTAGTGAGTGATGGGTGGTGAGGTGGTTAGTGAGTGATGGGTGGTGAGGTGGTTAGAGAGTGATGGGTGGTGGGGTGGTTAGTGATGGGTGGTGGGGTGGTTAGTAATGGATGGTGGGGTGGTTAGTGAGTGATGGGTGGTGAGGTGGTTAGTGAGTGATAGGTGGTGAGGTGGTTAGTGATAGGTGGTGGGTGGTAGTGGTGGGTGGTGGGGTGGCTAGTGATGGGTGGTGGGGTGGTTAGTGAGTGATGGGTGGTGAGGTGGTTAGTGAGTGATGGGTGATGGGGTGGCTAGTGAGTGATGGGTGGTGGGGTGGTAGTGATGGGTGCTGAGGTGGTTAGAGAGTGATGGGTGGTGAGTGGTTAGTGATGGGTGGTGGGGGGATCGTGATGAGTGGTGCGGTGGTTAGTGAGTGATGGGTGGTGGTGGTTAGTGATGGGTGATGGTGGTGGTTAGTGATGGGTGGTGAGTGGTGGGTCGTTAGTGAGTGATGGGTTATGGGTGGTGGGGTCGTTAGTGAGTGATGGGTGGTGAGGTTGTTAGTGATTGGTGGTGGGGTGGTTAGTAAGTGATGGGTGGTGGGTGGTTAGTGAGTGATAGTAAGTGGGGTGGTTAGTGATGGGTGGTGGGGTGGTTAGTGAGTGATGGGTGGTAGGGTGGTTAATGATGGGTGGTGGGGTAGTTAGTGAGTGATGGATGATGAGGTGGTTAGTGATGGGTGGTGTGGTCGTTAATGAGTGATGGGTGGTGAGGTGGTTAGTGATGGGTGGTGGGGTTGTTAGTGATGGGTGGTGGGGTGGTTAGTGATGGGTGATGAGGTGGTTAGTGAGTGATGGGTGGTGTGGTGGTTAGTGATGGGTGGTGGGGTGATTAGTGATGGGTGGTGAGGTAGTTAGTGGGTGATGGGTGGTGAGGTGGTTAGTGATGGGTGATGGGGTGGTTAGTGATGGGTGGTGAGGTGGTTAGTGAGTGATGGGTGGTGGGTGGTTAGTGAGTGGTGGTTGGTGGGTGGTTAGTGAGTGATGGGTGGTGGGGTTAGTGATGGGTGGTGAGGTGGTTAGTGATGGGTGGTGGGGTGGTTTGTGATGGGTGGTGGGGTGGTTAATGAGTGATGGGTGGTGAGGTGGTTAGTGAGTGATGGGTGGTGGGTGGTTAGTGAGTGGTGGTTGGTGGGTGGTTAATGAGTGATGGGTGGTGGGGTGGTTAGTGATGGGTGGTGAGGTGGTTAGTGAGTGATGGGTAGTGGGGTGGTTAGTGATGGGTGGTGGGGTGGGTAATGAGTGACGGGTGGTGAGGTGGTTAGTGAGTGATGGGTGGTGGGTGGTTAGTGAGTGATGGTTGGTGGGGTGGTTAGTGAGTGATGGGTGGTGGGGTGGTTAGTGATGGGTGGTGGGGTGGTTAGGGATGGGTGGTGGGGTGGTTAGTGATAGTTGTGGGGTGGTTAGTGAGTGATAGGTGGTGAGGTGGTTAGCGATGGGTGGTGGGATGGTTAGTGATAGGTGATGGGTGGATAGTGAGTGATGGGGGTGGGGGTGTTAGTGATGGGTGGTGAGGTGGTTAGTGAGTGATGGGTGGTGAGCTGGTTAGTGATGGGTGGTGGGTGGTTAGTGATGGGTGGTGGGGTGGTTAGTGAGTGATGGGTGGTGAGGTGGTTAGTGATGGGTGGTGGGGGTGGTTAGTGATGGGTGGTGAGGTGGTTAGTGAGTGATGGGTGGTAAGGTGGTTAGTGATGGGTGATGAGGTGGTTAGTGAGTGATGGGTGGTGAGGTGGTTAGTGATGGGGGGGGTGGTTAGTGATGGGTGGTGAGGTGATTAGTGAGTGATGGGTGGTAGGGTGGTTAGTGAGTGATGGGTGGTGTGGTTAGTGAGTGATGGGTGGTGAGGTGGTTAGTGATGAGTTGTGGGGTGGTTAGTGAGTGATGGGTGGTGAGGTGGATAGTGAGTGATGGGTGGTGGGTGGGTAGTGAGTGATGGGTGGTGAGGTGGTTAGTGAGTGATGGGTGGCGGGGGTGGTTAGTGATGATGGGTGGTGGGTGGGTAGTGAGTGTTGGGTGGTGAGGTGGTTAGTGAGTGATGGGTGGTGAGGTGGTTAGTGATGGGTGGTGGGGTGGTTTGTGATGGGTGCTGAGGTGGTTAGTGAGTGATGGGTGGTGGGTGGTTAGTGAGTGATGGGTGATGGGGTGGTTAGTGAGTGATGGGTGGTGGGGTGGTTAGTGAGTGATGGGTGGTGGGGTAGTTAGTGAGTGATGGGTGGTGGAGTGGTTAGTGATGGGTGGTGAGGTGGTTAGTGTATGATGGGTGGTGAGGTGGTTAGTGATGGGTGGTGGGGTGGTTAGTGAGTGATGGATGGTGGGGGTGGTTAGTGAGTGATGGGTGGTGAGGTGGTAAGTGAGTGATGGGTGGTAGGGTTGTTAATGATGGTGGGGGGTGGTTAGTGAGTGATGGATGATGAGGTGGTTAGTGATGGGTGGTGGGGTGGGTAGTGAGTGAGGGGTGGTGAGGTGGTTAGTAATGGGTAGTGGGGTTGTTAGTGATGGATGGTGGGTGGTTAGTGATGGGTGGTGGGGTCGTTAGGGATGGGTGGTGGGGTGGTAAGTGATGGGTGGTAGGGTGGTTAGGGAGTGATGGGTGGTGAGGTGGTTATTGATGGGTGGTGGGGTGGTTAGTGATGGTGGTGGGGTGGTTAGTGATGGGTGGTGGGGTGGTTAGTGATGGGTGGTGGGGTGGTTAGGGATGGGGGTGGGGTGGTTAGTGAGTGATGGGTGGTGGGGTGGTTAGTGATGGGTGGTGAGGTGGTTAGTGAGTGATGGGTGGTGAGGTTGTTAGTGATGGGTAGTGGGGTGGTTAGTGATGGGTGGTGGGGTGGTTAGTGAGTGATGGGTGGTAGGGTGGTTAGTGAGTGATGCGTGGTGTGGTTAGTGAGTGATGGGTAGTGCGGTGGTTAGTGATGAGTGTGGGGTTGTTAGTGAGTGATGGGTGGTGAGGTGGATAGTGAGTGATGTGTGGCTGTGTGGGTAGTGAGTGATGGGTGGTGAGGTGGTTAGTGAGTAATGGGTCGCGGGGGTTAGTGAGTGATTGGCGGTGGGGTGGTGGTTTGAGAGTGATGGGTGATGGGGTGGTTAGTGAGTGATGGGTCACCACATCACTCACTAACCTCCCCATCACCCATGGATGAGAATGAGTGATGGGTGGTGGGGTGGTTATTGAGTGATGGGTGGTGGAGTGGTTAGTGATGGGTGGTGAGGTGGTTAGTGAGTGATGGGTGGTGAGGAGGTTAGTGATGGGTGGTGGGGTGATTAGTGATGGGTGGTGAGGTGGTTAGTGGGTGATGGGTGGTGAGGTGGTTAGTGATGGGTGATGGGGTGTAGTGATGGGTGGTGAGGTGGTTAGTGAGTGATGGGTGGTGGGTGTTAGTGAGTGGTGGTTGGTGGGGTGGTTAGTGAGTGATGGGTGGTGGGGGGTTATGATGGGTGGTGAGGTGGTTAGTGAGTGATGGGTGGTGGGGTGGTTAATGATGGGTGGGGGGTGGTTAGTGATGGGTGGTGGGGTGGTTAGTGATGGATGGTGGGGTGGTTAGAGAGTGATGGGTGGTGAGGTGGTTAGTGAGTGATGTGTGGTGGGTGGTTAGAGAGTGATGGGTGATGGGGTGGTTAGTGATGGGTGTGAGGTGGTTAGTGAGTGATGGGTGGTGGGTGGTTAGTGATGGGTGGTGGTGTACGAACCCGGATCCAACGTCCGAGCCTGGAGCAGTGACAAACACGCCATCTGTGGGTCAGCTCCCGAAACCCCGCCAAACGAACGACGACACCTAGTGAGGACAGCGTGTACTGGCATCGAGGACCAGTTTCCAGTCTGGTTCAGCGCTCAACACCGCCGCTCTGACCTCTGGTGAGGTGGTGCTCCGACGACAGCGCCATCTATGGAGTGGATATGTCGGGCGTTTGTATCTGAGCCTGTGAGTGTGGTGTATTAGTGTCCCGGTTATTAATGACGTGTCTGCTTACAGAGCCGACCTGGGACCACTGTGTTGAAGGTGGAGTGAGTCTACCGAGGCAGCCAGTCTCCATACTGTGAAGTTGGCTGCAGCTGTTGTGACGTCGTCCCCCCGGAAGAACACTGTGTGTGTTAAGCCTGCCAGTGGAGTGGCAGTGAAAGGATTTACCCGGGACCGACGGTTGGAGAC